>NC_092645.1:23352737-23652737 GCF_039555335.1 Amphiura filiformis
TATTTTGGTCAAATATAGGGGTCTTTCGAGCTGCGAAACCCAAAAGGGGGGTCTTTCCGGGGAGCATACCCGTATGGTCATTTGTGTTGAGTGCCCCCCCCCCCCGGGACCAATCCTTGAACATTGAAAGCACCACCACAGTCATATACCTAGCTGCCAGTCTACCAAAAATACACATCAACAACATACACCCCACTCCTACATGTACCCCTACATACCGCACAAGCTCACCACACGTACATCCCATTCACCTACCCACTATTTACCCAATAAATAAATAAATAAATAAATAAATAAATAAATAAATAAATAAATAAATAAATAAATAAATAAATAAATAAATAAATAAATAAATAAATAAATAAATAAATAAATAAATAAATAAATAATTAATTAATTAATTAATTAATTAATTAATTAATAAAATAAATATATTGATATTTGTTTAACAACTTTCAAGTGTTCCCAGCTTGGAGCTGATTAGTGCCGGGGGGGGGGGGGGTACTTATGACCCCATTTTTTTAGCCAATTTTGGTTTATGGATGGGTCTTTTTTTAAATTTAATTTAATTTAATTTTTTTCAATCTAGCCAAAATTTCAAAATTGTCCAAAACAATTTGAGAAATTTTGTAAAAACTAAGACAATGTGTTGAATATGGCCGAAAATTGAAATTTGGTATATCAATGGGTCAACATTTCTTGAAAATTTGGTATATTTATGGGCCCACTTTGAAATTTTCAGCGGCACGTCCCTACCAAAATTAAACTTGAGTACCCCCCCGCCGTGGTTTAGTTACGCTATTAATTATCCAAGTTGATGCCTGATTTGGAGCTTATAAATAGAAATATTATGCTCTTCAAGTAAACAGAATGAAATTACATAGTGTCTTATAAAAAAAAACTATGGTAATTATGCTATTTGTAATATTACTATAATATAAAGTGTGTCAAGGTAACCGGATATTGTATAATGGTGTATTAATATACATTGAATCAATCCACAATATCTCAAGTTAATTTACAGGCGGCGGATGACATGATCGAGCCGGCAACTTGTGAAACCGACCGGCCGTATGGCATTTTCCAATATAGTCGGTTAGTTTTGTGTGGTTCAATCATTATCGAACCCCAACGGTTTTAGCTTGTATTTATATTATTTATCAACATAGGCCTATTTGTTTCTGATATTTCAAGCGTTTTAAAATTTCAAAATAATCCCATTCAATTACACGGTTGACGATGAAAATTTACTGAATTTAGAGAATGCAATGCGGCCACCACCTGTTAATTTACATTGCCATTTGGTTATATTAATATCCCAATTAAAAATTAGTTAAATAACCTACCGGAAGTACAGGAATCATTTTTGCCAGGAAGTCAACAAACATGTTTTGTGTTTGAACATGTTGAATTTATTACAAGAAATACAAAATAAAACAAAAACACAAACATCTGACCACCAGAAATTATAACTTGATGCAATTCTTACATCACCCTGAGGGTGTATCACAAAACATGCTATTTTTTAAAATTTAAACATGCTCCAGGAGCATGTTTGAATTAGGAAACATGCTCCAGGAGCATTCTAAGTCAAACATGCTCCAGGAGCATTCTAAGTCAAATATGCTCCTGCAGCATGTACTTAAACTGATAATGTTTATAAGTCAAACATGCTCTTGGAGCATGTACTTAAATTGAAAATATTTATAAGTCAAACATGCTCCTGTACCATATGGTCCTGGACCATAATTATCATCGGGCCAGAAGCGCTACGAAACACCCCTGAAATTGGCGGTTTCTTCAAACAATTAGAATCATTGCAATCATCATCGCTATGCAAAAAATCCGAACAAAAGACCAGTCGCGGATATGGGCAGAAAATGGGTTAATAACTCAATGAAATATTTTACGACCAATCAATGGTTCCAGCGTCCCACCTGTAAAATAAAATTGACCAATTAGGTTATATAAACATAATGGAGAAATTATGATTACGTAGCGCATTGTTCCTTACATGCCGATTTGATTTGCCGACAGGCTAATCATAAAAGTGCTACCATTGTTTCTGACAAGAGGGTTCCACCATTGAATGGTAACTATATTAACACTTTTCACAGCAGGCAGCGGCGCGAGATAGTGACGTAAACGAAACAATATACATGCAGTGGTATCAATGTTATTTACAGCCCAAGGATGTGCTTGCGTTTCCTCATGTTTGGTCGCACACATAATTTCAAAGCCGGCGCCCAAAATGGTTTCTGCTGCTAATTTGAATAAAAGTAATGAACCCGCTCAGGGCCGTTCCGACCATAAGACAAGGTAAGGCGGTCGCCTAGGGCGGCAAACGCAGAGGGGCGCAAAAAAGGGCGCAAAAAGAAAAAAAGAATGAAAACGGTAGTGGGCAGTATACAAATAGTCAAAACTGCCCCCCCCCTTAAAACTTTTTGGTATGCTTTGGTGGGGCGGCAGGGAAAGGCTTTGCCTAAGGCGGCAAAATCCATAGGAACGGCTATGAACCCGCTATGACCTGACGATAAAGCTCGATACGCCCAATGTATGAGTACAAACAATACGTACGCCTAATTGTACAACTATAGGTGCCAATTGTCCGACATCATGGATATTGATTGGCAGTATATTCCAGTCTGTCAGCGCTCATATTGGACACAAAAGATGAATAAACCCTTCAGTCCGTTGATATTGACAACCAGTTGTCTCTAACGGAGGTCACTTTCAGGAAAGTTGGACTGAAAAAATTCATCTGATATCACTGGTGTAGACAGTGGGGCCGGTGCCCCCCTCATAATGGCCGTCGGTGTGTGTTGTTTAAAAGCCGTAGACAAATCAATGTGCACTGTTTATGCAGAGTGAAGAAATACACTGTAAAAACAGTGTTTAGAAAGTGGTGGCAAGAATGTGTTTAGAAACTTTATGTTTAGAATATGGATGTCAGATGTTTAGAAATTAAACATCATCACTGACCAATGTTGAGAAATTTGACACATGGTGTTTAGCTTTTCAACGTGTTTACAAAGTGGTGGCAAAATTGTGTTTAAAAACGTGCTTAATCGCTAAACACTGTTTTGACAGTGTATTGAATGTACACGTAGCCCAATATTGAATGGGACCCTTCCCTTTTTTTGCCTGCTGTCGTTGCGAAATTAAATGATAGGCCCTATATATAGATATATAGGAAACACAAAAAGCGTGTGGAATTTTTTTTGTGGAAATTCTGCTCTCTTTCCGTTCTCTTTTCCCGTAAGGGTATACATTTTAGTGACATTTCTTGTCAGCCATTTGTTTATGTGACGTGTAAAACATGAAAATCAAGATGCATTATAGCAATGGAAAAATGGTCTATTCAAATATTACCCTTACCCTCATATTAAAGTTTTAATGTACGTTTTCCATCAAATTTTAATTTTGTTATTCTTCATTCAAAATGTTTAAATAATATTAGTAATAAATGCCGGGAATGGTTTCTGTCAATTTTAAAAGGGCATTTCGTGATCCACAGCCTCGTCCCTCCATTTTTCTCAAAAAAAAGTTGCGATTTTTATATTACTGGAAACCTATGGCTACATAAAGTTTATTTACAAAATATATCTTGCAGATTAATTCGTTTAGCAAAGATATCGAAATCTGAATTTCGTTCTGGTATACCAGAACGAAATTACAACACATTGTCTATGGAGCAGTGTAATACACATAATCATGCATAACTCGCAAACGCAAAATCGGAATCAACTGAAATTTTGGGAATAGGCTTTTTTCGTGGATATGTACTGAAAAAAAGAGGATGCTAGGATCTTTAAGCTGAACTAACAAGGTAAAGTGAACGAAATCTCACTGGTTATTTTGCCATTTAACATGCAGTTCTATGGGAGGACATAAAGTCATAATTTCATGAATTATGTCGAACTTTGCTCTGTTTACCTACAAAGAGTGGTGTGTGCAAAGGGAGGGGGGAGGGGCACTTTTGTTGGTCATTCGGGGGAAATCAGTCATTTCCCTCCGAAATGACTGATTTCGCCCGCACCTTACACTCCAAATCAGACTCCATTGGGGGAACCGAACAACCTCCCCCACCCCCCACCCCATTTTCAATGTGCTGCGCACGCCACTGCCTACAAAGACAACAAATTTGGCTGATTCCATTTTTGTCCTTAAACTATAGGTGCAAGTTGTGACATGTGTAGGCTAAACAATACAAATATGCAAAAAAAAATCTGGGTTGAAAAAATTAACCAATTATTATTCTTCCACTTTGCAGCATGACTTTGAAGGAGACTGTATATTATATTCAGATGTAATATGGACATCACCGACCTATTTTCAAATAGAACCACAAGGTGTAGCTAAATGCTCCTACTGCATGGGCCTCCAAGGAATTGCTGTCATCGTAGCCTTCTTATATGCCACTTATAGAGCCATCGTTCTTGTCACTAACAGGTTTGACATGTAAGTATTAATCAATCAATTAATCAATCAAACAAACAATCAATGAAACAATCAATCAATATCAATTTATACATCAAGGGTGAACCACTTTGGCAAAAAAAGTGGTCCCTGGTTCACCCAGCTTTGGCGAGAACCAGGGGCCACTTTGGATGAACCAGGGGCCACTTGCCAGGGGTGAAAATAAGGAGTAATGGACCATGGCTACTTTTACATAAAATGCTTCAGCAAATTTAATTTTGAACCAGGGGGCATTTCCAATCACCAAGGGGATATCACAATTAAGATGTGCTGGATGAGTTAATATAGGCACTTGTTGTTTTGAATTTGATATTTTGGTTCAATATCCAGGGGAAAGTTTCCTGAGAAAAGACAGTGTCCCCTGGTCAACAAAAATGGAGATGGAACCAGTGGCCATTTCAGAGTTTCTCGGGGCCAAACGGCTCCTGTCTCCCACTTATTTTCACCCTTGCTATATATCTATCTATCTGATCAAACAAGAATGAACAGCGATTGATGCATTGCCAATCAATCAAGCAATCAATCAACCAATATGACAATATCAGTCAATCAAAGGAGGGTGAAAATGAAGGCAGATAAAATAATGAGCAGTTAACAAATGGCTTTTAAGGAATCGGATATAGCAACATTTGCACAGTATTTTTTGTGGGAGAGCATGCTCAATATTTTTTGTGGGACCTGAGAGCACATCAAACACACCAAATTGCATTCGTAATACGAAGAATGTCCTCCCGATATCAACTAATTTTGATTGTTTTGAAATTACAAAAATACAATACAAAATATAATGCAAATTTTAAGGCAAATTATTGAAAATTGATATTTGTTATATATTGGATATTTAACAGTCCTCGAAGTAAACTTTATAAATCTAATTATAAGTGTATGTAGCTGGGAGAAAAAGCCGTCCATCATTTGAACATTTTGACCTTTCCTGTTGAAGATATACATTTTTTTCACAAAATATCTAATATTTTAGTCTTTTTTGGGAACAAAAAATGTATATCTTTAAAATTTAGGGCGTCGCTGTGGGGCAAATCACATTGAACATGGTGAATAAGCACAATCGCAATTCTAACTTCCGGTTTTTGAGAGTAGTTTTGGGACACCTCTGACATATCGGGGAAATTGCTGTAATTATTATTAATCATTAAATATATTTTAAATAATTAAGTCATTCAATAATAATGTTTTTTGGGTTTGTATTCATTCTTGCAAAACATTTTAGATTATATTTTGTACGCACAAAAAAACCTTTTCTGAATTTTCCCAATAGGTCAAAGGACAAAGTGCAAAAATGTCCCACAATGCATTGCAAACTTCCAATGCCGATTTGGCTTATTGTTGTGTCACGTCCAGTGAATTGACTGCATATTTCATGCGCGTATTTTTTTTTTGGGGGGGCTTTGGGGGCAAAGTAGGGGCGGGCAAAACGAAGGGCGGCGGAAGCAGAAGGGGCGGCAAAAAGAAGAAGGGGCGCCAAAAAGAATTAGTAAAGAAAAAAGGGCGGAAAATTTTGAAGAACTGGAAAAAATGGTACTATACATTGCTTTTAGGGCGCCAGCGCCTAAAATCCCTTTTTTTTTTTTTTTTTTTTTTGCTCTTCACTTTTTTCAAAAGACCGTGCAATAAAATTGGGTCACCCTTTTCTGGCTGTTGAGGAAGGGGCGCCAAAATTTAATTTTCTTCACCCCCCCCCCCCCGGGGGTAGGAGCGGCAACGGTACGCCATTGTATTTAAAACAAAGGCTGTAAATCACAGAAAAACGTCGTAACTTGGCCGATATCATGCTGTACATACCACCAACAAAAACAATTAATATTAAGGGCTCTGGAATGAGTGTTTCGACAGTATTTTTTGTGGGACATGAGAGCACGTCAGAAATATCAAAATTATTTGATGGTAGAAGACATTCTTTGTATTTAGAATGCAATTTGATATGTCCGATGTGCTCACATGTCCCACAAAAAATAATGTCCAAGCGCTCATACCCCATCCCTTAAGCGACGAGAAAAAACCTGTTCTACTGGCGGACGAACCTTTCAAGTAGGGTCGGTCGGTTTGGTGTTTTTTGTTTTTATTTTTGTTTTATTTTTTGTTTTTTCTGGAGGCAAAAATTTCACCAAAATCTGATAAATCTGAAAAAGAGTTTTTGCAAACATATTTTCTAAAAATGTTTTGGGAGCAAAAATGTAGACCTTTTTATTTTATTTCTCACAAATTTAAAATATTTAAAAAAAAATGATAAGCCCAAATTCTGGGTCAGTCGGGTCCGTAGAACAGTTGTGTTTTTGTTTTTTGTTTGTTTGTTTGTTTTTCATTATTGATATTCATTTTCAAAAATTATTTTAAATCATCAAAGTTGTAACATTTTTTAGACACAAGTACATGTATTTCTTATTAACTCAAAGAAACAATCCTTATTAGACCTATAACCGCGATGGGGACCCAGCTATCTCACCTAAAATGTGAAATAATGCGGCCTTGAAGGGTATTTTAAACTGCATTCTATCACCCGTGATACACGTAGACAAAATAATGATGACCGTTTACAACACAAAAGAATCTAACATCGAATTTTAAGCGGATTTAATCCACCCAATTGGGCAGTCACAACACCAGTTAGGTGCTGCGGGGACCCAAAAATGGCCGACCAAATCCTGACTTGGCTCGTTGGATTCGTCTATAATTTGATTACATTTTCATTTGTTTCTCCCTTACAGGCCGATAATGCGGATTATTGCTGCACCTGTTTACGCCACATTTGCATTTCTTATTCTTATTCAAGCTTCCTTAGTTACTATGGGTATCATCTATTTCTGCTGGGACCTGCAATCAGAACCAACATATGCTAATACAAAGTAAGTACAATTGAAGACATGAGCGCAAGAAGACCGTAAGTCCACTTGGCCCCTCAACGTGTATACACTAAAGTTAGGTATAGTTTCTTAGGGTTTTATAATGTTTAATACATGTTCCAGGGTGAAAACATCATGAAAGGTTGTGAAAGATTTGTTTTGGCCCCTGAACATGTATAAAACATTACCAAACTATGCGAAACTATACGCAACTTTATTGTATACATGTTGAGGGGCCAAGTGGACTTACGGTCTTCAATTAGACTAATTCCATCAGCTGTCTTCACTGCGCATGTATTGTGTTATGCTTCAATCTAGAAGGTTGACGAATGAGGGCAGCAGTCTAAAGTACAATTACCAGCGAAGTTAAATGAATGATGGGATGGCAAACTGATATCACTTCCGGGTTAATTTTCTGGTACCCCATCTATTTGGCAATGACACCCATACCAATTATGGCAATACTGACTCCTCATCTAATGACCTGTCTACTAGGGGCTCTGAAAAGAGCCGTTCACTGAAGACTGTCGCTTGTCAACAGAAGTGACCATCTGACGTCAGTCGATCACCGACCTCATAGGTAGGGGGCAGTCTATTGTATTTTAAAAATAATCACACAAAGAGGTACGGGAAACTCGCTGCAGTTGCATCAGCAGATAGGCGAGGTCTGCTTGTTTCTGTTGATGACAAGGGGCAGTCTTCAGTGAACGGCTCTTTTCAGAGCCACCAAACCTTTATATTGAGCAGAAAGGCGAGGTCTTGGTCCAAGAGATAGCAAGAATTTCTTTGACAAAAATGACCAGGTGTCTTGTTATGATAGTTGGATAGAACATCCCATGGGACATCTGAAAAGTGATGTCTTGAGTGTCGTGAGCGGTGGAGCGTGACATCAATGACCTCAAATTTGACCCGTTTTCCTGTATAATTCGCATTATGCATGCCATTTATTAACAACGGCCTTGATTTTCACATTTTTGGTGTCTAATGAAAGATATTGAAATTATCTATCAAACAAAACCAATATCAATGAGATTTAGCAATGTTTCGACCCTAATTTTGAGCCAAAAACATCAAAATTTAGCATTTTTACCCATATTTTGCAATTTTACCTGACATAAACTTATAATTTCCTGAAAAGCATGAATGTATTACTTAAACATTCTTACTCAAAAACTGACCCATTATGTTCACAAAAAGATGACCAAAAACAATGTGTGTGGGTAAAGTCGTTTTTGGGCAAGGACATTTAAAGTGCAAAGACCTCTTAAATTTACTATGTAAGAGGTTTTCTGCACATATAGACTGTGGGCTATGCTAACCCCACTCCCCCCTAAGGGGATTTATGGAGGCATGTATTTTTGGGACCCTAATGCATTGAGGTTTTGAAATCCGCTTGCCTGCACATTGGCCAGCGGTGGGTGAGACGGTGAGGGCGCTTTTTTCAAAATGGCCGCCAAAATCACAAAAATCAACATAACTAGGCCAGTGAAGCTCCTAGCAGCATAATTATGATGTCTAAACCCATGTTTTTAGGGTCAAGGAATCCAATAGTATCACTTACATTAACAGGGGACCTAAATTTCCAAGATGGCTGCCAAAATTTCAAAATGGCCGACATTGAAAATGAAAATTATCTATATCTCAATCCTTGAAGCTCCTGCAAGCATAATTTTGATGTCTATACCCATGTTTGCAGGATCAAGGAGTCCAATAAAATCACTAAGAGCAGCCCAGGACACAAATTCCAAGATGGCTGCCACTGAATTGTAAAATGGCTGCCATTTAAATCAATTTTGTCTATATCGCAGTCGTTGAAGCTCTAAGGAGCATGTCTCTAATGCATTATGCCGTATTGTCAGAATCAAGGATTCCAGCCATTACATTTAGGTTTTGAAATCCGTTTGCCTTCACATTGGCCAGTGGTGGGTGAGGCGGTGAGAGAGCTTTTTCAAAATGGCATCAATAATGACACCATAAATAATCAACGACATGTCTATTACCTAAACACAAGAAGTATCAAAGCCTTAGTACTTTACTTAGTAGGATAAGTGGGTAAGTGCAATAGCTGTCCTGTGAACATTTGGCAATATATTACATATTGTACTCATATACACATGTCAGCTACACATGGCAGCTATTGCACTTACCCACTTGGGCACTCAACAGTCGATGTCCCAACTCCAAGATCAACAACTAATCTAATCATATTCAGTAACTCTATTTGTAAAAGGATTAATTCTAGGAAAAAAATGAAACGATAGCTAAGAGTAGCTTGATGACGTAGCTCCCAGTTGCTGGAAATTATAAGTTTTATGTCAGGTCAATTTGCAAAATATGGGTAAAAATGCTAAATTGTGACGTTTTTGGCTCAAAAATGTGAAAATCGAGGCTGTTGTTAATAAATGGCATGCATAATACGAATTATACAGGAAAACGGGTCAAATTTGAGGTCATTGACCTCTGATGTCACGCTCCACCGCTCACGACACTCAAGACTTCACTTTTCAGATGTCCCATGGGATGTTCTATCCAACTATCACAACAAGATACCTGGTCATTTTTGTCAAAGAAATTCTTGCTATCTCTTGGACCATCTGCTTGTTCTCTGTTGGGAATGTGGAAATGTTTTGTTACAAAACGATTCTCTTATAAACGCATATCTATGCACAGTTTCCACCTCGATACACCTGAGCACATAATCTCGACCAAGCAAGCAGTGCCTGTCTCTACACAGTCTATATCTACACTACATGGTTGAGTACATAGCATCATAAGAGCTGTGTGAGCTTTAGCTGGTGACTAGTGGAAAATACGGCATCTGTAATTGGTTTTTGTCAAAAACCCATCCAATTAGAATTTTTTGATATCGAACGAAAGCTAACACTTCCCCCTAAAAGCACTTTTTTCATTACGTCAACAGATGATGCAATTCAATGTTTATATCAAGGCAAATTTGGTAAATCTGTTGAAAACGTACATCTATGTGTATCATTATTTTGACTTTCTTCGGACAGTCGGAGTGAACCTGTAATGGAGTCAGAGTGACTCTATTAATGGAATCTGGGTTACTCTAGGAGCAGAGTCAAGCGACTACGCGACTCTATAATAATGTCTAAAATGACTTATTGGGAGTCAAATGACTCCTGTGTAGAGTCATCAACAGTGACTCTTCAGCGGAGTCAAGAAATGTATGACTCTTTTAGGGAGTCAAATGACTCCCAATATGGAGTCATTTTAGACATAGAGTCGCAGAGTGGCTGGACTCTACTTTTAGAGTCACCTAGACTCCAGTTTGGCTTTCAGTGCAATCCCATTTTAATGAATTTCATTATTCATGTTATTTGTAGTTTCATATGTTTGCCTGAATCTCGATTTAACAAATACCACCTTTGGGCTGATTAGATCATGTCACATTTTTAAGTTATTGATAAACCCAATACTATACGGCTGGAAAGGAGGCAGGTTACATACAGGATGTCTCAATAAAAATAGGCCCTATGGAAAGTGGTGCATAACTTAAGATATCGACAGTAAAATAAAAAAATTCTTAAAGATTCAAAAACCATTAAGTGTATGCTTAACAGTGGTGCAAAAATGATCCAATCCGTTCATGCATCACTGAGATAATTAAGTTTGTACAAATAGACACATTTTTTGACCATTCCAATGGAGTAATACACGTTAACAATAATTGTAGTTTATTATAAAAGAAATAAAAGAAAACGCCAAGTGTTGCTGAGTAGGAGTATAAAATCAATCAATCAATCTCCCAAAGAATGTTTTTCACATGTTTCTCTTTGGGTTAAGGGCTCGGAAAGCAACGTTTGCACAGTATTTTGGGGACCTGAGAGTACACCAGACATATCTAATACGAGGAATGTCCTTCTGATGTCAAATATTTGTTTACGTTTTTGAAATTCGCGATATAATAAACATTTTATGGCAAATTATTAAAATTTGATATTTTTTGTATTTTTGATGTTTAACCATCCTCGAAGCAAACTTCATCAATCTAATAATATGTACTTCAAAAATATCAATTTTTAATCATTTGCCATAAAACCGCATTATGTCGCGTATTAAAAAATATTTGATATCAGAAGGACGTTCCGAATTTTCGAAATGCAATTCAATATTTCAGATGGGTCACACAGGTCCCACAAAAATACGCTAAAATGTCGCTGTTCATTAATTATATACATTTGTCAAGCAACAGTAGGGCTGAACTTTAAATTGAAGTGGCTGAAATATTTGATTCAAAAGAAATTGGTTCCCTCAAAATGAAATGTTCAGGTGATAGTATTGATGGTGAAATAAACAAAAATTGATAAACAACATCAATAACAGACAAGAGGCATCAGGCATCATTGCGATTTGGTAGTTCACAACATATTGCGAAGTGAGCTTTGGCAAATATTGCATTGATATTACAGATATACTTATGTAGGTCATGTGGTTCTCGCGTTATGTAGTAAATACTGTGCAAACGTTGCTATCCGAGCCCTTATCCCAAAGAGAAACATGTGAAAAAACATTCTTTGGGAGATTGATTGATTGATTTTAAACTCCTACTCAGCAACACCTGGCGTTTCCTTTTATTTCTTTTATAATAAACTCCAATTATTGCTAACGTGTATCACCCCATTGGAATGGTCAAAAAATATGTCTATTTGTACAAACTTAATTATCTCAGTGACGCATCGATGGATTTGGATCATTTTTGGACCACTGTTAAGCAGACACTTCATGGTTTTTGAATCTTTAAGAATTTTTTTAATTTTACTGTCGATATTTTAAGTTATGCACCACTTTCCATATGGCCTATTTTTATTGAGGCACCCTGTAGGTCAATGGGTTTCCATTAAGGGCTGGAGTATGAACGTTTGGACAGTATTTATTTTGGGACATTAGAGCACATCAGACATATCGAGTTGCATTCTGAATACGAAGAATTTCATTCTGATATCAAATAATTTTGATTATTTGAAATTCGCAATTTAATACACATTTTATGGTAAATCATTAAAATTGATATTTTTGATATTTAACAGTACTTGAAGTAAACTTTATAAATCTGATGATTTATACTTAAAGTGTATGTAGGTGGGATGAAAAGCCGACGATCAATTGAAAATTTTGACCTTTCGTATTGAAGATATGGATTTTTTTCCCAAAACACCAAAAAATTAGGTCTTTTTGGGGAAAAAATCCATATCTTCAATATGAAAGGTCAAAATTTTCAATTGACCGTCGGCTTTTCCTCCCTGCTACATACACTTTAAGAATATGTCATTAGATTTATATAATTTACTTCCAGGACTGTTATATATCAAAAATTTGAAAAATATCAAATTTTTATAATTTGTCATAAAATTTGTATTATATTGTGATTTTCAAAAATGAAAATTATTTGATATCAGAAAGACATGCTTCGTATTCAGAATGCAATTCGATAGGTCTGAGGTAGCCTTTCTGAAAGGCCCGTTGGTTATTTTCCCACATAAATATTGTAGGCTCGTTTCTCGTCGCTTCGCGACTCGCTGCTCGTCGCTCCGCGACTCGCTGTCGCGGCTTCGCCGCTCCCTTCCCACTTGACAAGGATCGTCGGGAGGGATAGCGAGTCGTCTTTGACAAAGACTAGGTCTGAGGTGCTCTCATGTCCCACAAAAAATACTGTCGAAACGCAATAAACGCTCATTTTAGATCCCTTAAGTTTCTTCTTATTAGCGTCATGCACTGTGTACCAAGTTACCCAGCAAACACAAAACCGTTTTTAGGGACCGTTCACAAACACTTGTAAGGGGGGGGCTGATGCAAAAAGGGGGGCCTAAAAAAATGGCCACACATTTTTCTGGGAAAATTGAGTTTATATGCTTTTCTATGGGGTTGACCGATAATTTTCATGTCAAAAAGGGGGGGGGGGCCCTGAAATTTTCGAGGTCTGTAAAGGGGGGGGGGGCCGAAAAATTTTCGCGATACATTTTTTTTGCATCAGGCACCCCCCCCTTACAAGTGTTTGTAAACGGTCCCTAAAACGTTTTAAATAAGTTATATTTTGGGTTTTGGTTTAGGTAAAAACGTTTTGATAACATTAAAATGTCGGGTTATATAAAGGTCATGAAATCGTTTTAAACGTTTTGTATGAAAACACAACAACAATATTTTAAAAATGTTTTCGAAATGTCATTGTAAACTATTTTTGCAAACATTTTTGCCAAATATTTGGACACTTAAATACCATTATCTTAAAATATTTGTACCCAGCAAACACAGGAATGTTCTTAAAATGTTTTTACAAAACGTTTTAGTAACATTTAAATGTCGGGTTATATAAAGGTCGTGAAAACATTTTAAAAACGTTATTGTAAATATTTTTGGCAAACATTTTTTGCAAAATATTTTTTCAACCCCAAAATATCATTTTGTTTAGAATGATTTGTACCAAGTTTTCAAAAATGTTTTTGGAATGTTATTAAAACGTTTTTATACCCTTTATATAACCCGACATTTAAATGTTTTCTGTAAAACATTTGTGTTTGCTGTGCAGTAAATTACCAACAAATGTTATTTAATGTCATGAAAACGTTTTATACCATTAATGTACCCTTTATATAACCCGACATTTAAACGTTTTCTGACAACCTTTTATAACCTTTTGCGAATGATGTCGAAAACGTTTTGTGTTTGCTGGGCCCAGCAAACACAAAAACGCTTTAAAAACGTTTTAAATAAGTTATATTTTGGCTTTTGGTTTAGGCAAAAACGTTTTAATAACATTAAAATGTCGGGTTATATAAAGGTCATGATAACGTTTTAAAATGTTTTGTATGAAAACACACTACAACAATACTTTTAAATGTTTTCAAAAAATGTTATTGTGAACTATTTTTCCAAACATTTTTGCCAAATATTGTGTCAATATTTAAATACCATTATGTTAAAATATTTGAACCCAGCAAACACCGAAATGTTCTTAAAATGTTTTTTCAAAACCTTTTAATAACATTTAAATGTCGGGTTATATAAAGGTCATGAAAACGTTTTTAAAACGTTATTGAAAATATTTTGGGCAAACATTTTCGCAAAATATTTTTTCAACCACAAAATAATATTATGTTTAGAATGTTTTGTATCAAGTTTTCAAGAATGTTTTTGGAATGTTATTAAAACGTTTTTATACCCTTTATATAACCCGACATTTAAACGTTTTCTGTAAAACATTTCTGTTTGCTGAACAGTAGATTTAAAAAAAATGTTTTTTAAGGTTATGAAAACGTTTTATACTCTTAATATACCCTTTATATAACCCGACATTTAAACGTTTTCTGACAACCTTTTATAACCTTTTGCGAATGATGTCGAAAACGTTTTGTGTTTGCTGGGTAAGCTGTAAAAGAAGATCGAATGAACTTTTAATCACGATAATTTGATGTTCTATGATGCGCTATGGAAAATATTATGATTTAAATTTTGCTTACATAATACTACAGTATTATATTAACGCACAGCCAACTTTGAACTTTGACCCATTAATCATACTACTCCTGATAGTTGTATATAGCACAAAATGTTGCTAGTTTCCTTCCGAGACTTAATTGGCACAAATGTTGGTTGAACGGATGATGAGTCATCGATTTGCCCAAGACTAGAAACCGGAAAGCCCGCAACAATCTTTAGCTGACAAGACCCTACTACATGACTTTGTGGATATTTTTAGTGATATCGTATGTCCAATTTTAGCCAACATCTGTCCAATTTTGTTAAAAGAACAAGTTGTTGGCTTGGTTAAAATACAGTTGACATTATTGAGTAAACTAATTTTGAGTTATTTTTTTAAAGTGAAACGAATCTTAAAATAGCAAGTAGATATTGGTGTTTATATTCACATACATCAAATCATGGTTAATAATAATTTAGTTTAACAGAAATAGCTAGTTATCCTTATACGGTATAGCGTGACTTTGTTATGGAAACAGAATATAACAACGCACGGGTTACAAAATTGCAAATATAGCAGGAAAGATTCCACAGACTCTTCCTTCTGAAGATTGTGATATACCGTAAAAATTCGTTAATAAGCATGTGCATATTTTTATACGGTAGTTTGTTGAAACGGTTTCAAGCAGATATTGGTAAATTAAATGAAAAATGAAAACAAGGAAAAATTTTACCAAACAACTGTAAAAATTTGTTCTTGTCCGAGCAACTCGTTAATGTACTGTCTTAAAGGAGTATTTCGTGATTCTAACATCCTCTTTTTATGACATTTTTCAGTAGATATCCACGAAAATAACCTATTCCCAAAATTTCAGTTGATTCCGATTTTGCGTTCGCGAGTTATGCATGATTATGTGTATTACACTGCTCCATAGACAATGCGTTGTAATTTCGTTCTGGTGCACCAGAACGAAATTCAAATTTCACGATATCTTTGCTAAACGAATTAATCTGCAAGAAATATTTTGTACATAAACATTATGTAGCCAGAGGTTTCCAGTGATATAAAAATTTCAAGTTTTTTTGAGAAAAGTGGGGGGATGAGGCTGTGGATCACGAAATGCCCTTTTAATATATACGAATTTTGACGGTAGCCTATATATAAGTCGTCGATTTGAAAACAAACTCTGTCTTGCAACACGACAATAGCAATACATCTTGAAAGATGCAAGTGTTTAAGATTCTTGTAGATCATTCAGGCGAATTGGCTTCACTATTAGTATTAATTATTGCAATATCGTAGAGCACGGTGTACAAAAAAAATGGTTAAAAAGTTGGTGAAAGCTGCAGCTCGCTGCCTTTAGTCGGAGTTTTAATGAACAGACAATCTTTATCAATCTATAGCAAACAAACGGACACTAAGATGTGTTTGTCCGAAGAGTTTTCGCTAGTCTGAAAGGTAACGCTAGGGGTTAGGGTAGGGTACCGGAGTAGATGAGCTGAGTATTATATTAATGATGACCATTATATAGTGAAGTACAACGTAACGGGCTATTTCTCATAAACTAACCACCAAAACGTTGGTAGTTATAGCTATAAAGTTTAAATCTCGAGTCCTTTCTCGAATACTGGGAGTCTGGAATCATCAAACTACGTCGCGCAAAGTTACCATATATCTTCCAGTGTTTTTTCTTCTTTTAGCTTTGTAAATTGTAAACTCTCGAATATTGTGAGTCTGGAATAATTACGTCACGCAAAGTTACCATTTCACAGTTACTATTCACAGTGAATGTGAATAAGCAACAGATGGCCATAAAGTTAAGATTATGCGTCAAAGATTACGAAGCAATCTTGGACATCCAAAATTGTTCAACGTTCAAAATGCAATCTTGGCCAATTACAGGGCCAGAAATCACAAACAGCTATAATTATTTTAAATGCATCAATTGTTTTGATCCTCTTGGTATTTGACCAAAATGCTCAAAGTCAAAACCATACCTTAGAATATTATCCGTCTAAAATAACCTTGGACGTCGAAGACTGCATCTTGAACAATCCAGGTTGCATTTTGGACGTCCAATCTGCGTGTTTGCATAAAGCTACAAAATCAGATCCACTGGCCAGGCTTATGAATGTCCCATCAGTCAAACAAGACGAGATTGGCTCAATACTGAAAAACCCCTTGGACGGTTAAAAGGCGGGGCAGACTCCAATACCCTTTGGTTTTGGACATAAACTTAGATCTCCATTTTCTCTGTTGAAAGTTTGCAGACCCTTCCATATTCTCCAACCTCTCCCTTATATGATGTAAGTTTTGTTTGTTATTTTCAGGTGTGGCATGTTCCAAGATGTTGAATGGCAATATTACGATGGAACCCGGTTTTATGACGTACTCAAATCGGCCGAGGTAATAACGCAATCATTTTTCTTTATCTGTTTTGCTTTATTAAATTTTTCCACCCTTTTTTATTTACTAATTCTTTTTGCCGCCCCCATCGTTTTTGCCGCCCCTGTTTTTGCCGCCCCTTCTTCTACCGCCGCCCCTTCATTTTGGCCGCCCCCTGCTTTTACCCAGGGGACTGGCGCCCCCAAAGCCCACCCCTACTCGCATTAATTGGGCTATTGCAACTAAATCCATACATCTCCCTGCATGAAAGACATGACCTTAATCCTCCATACAGGATGATGTACATTTCAAACAAAGTCACTCATTCGGGTAACCCCGTGACATTCACACTCCCTGTGTGGGAGATTAAGGTCATGTCTTCTATAGGGAGTGTATGGATTTCAACTACAATATTGCATTTAACGTCCGTTCATGCTGCAGTTACTGTCCGTTTTCCTATACACAATACTCTCACCATTGACGCGCGACCTTTACAAATAGCTATGTTAGAAATATATGCATTTGCCTAGTTAACATCACTGTGTGAAAAATAACCGGCCAATATTTAAAGTATTCTCCAAACTTCTAGCAAATATATTTCTCTGACATGACCTAAAATTACAGCTAGGTTAGATGTTCAGAAATAGTCACACTTTTGTAAAATATGAGTGAGGGCAAGGCATGAGCTAGCCAACTCCCCGTGTTAATTGAATGGAGATATGACCGAAAATATTGGTAACGGACCGCTCACTTCTGAAGGATGCTACAAAAAACGGTATAGGCTACATATAAAGTATTCTCTGAAATTCTAGACAATATAGTTTTGTAACATGTCCTAAATTTTTAGCTAATTTAGATGTTTGAAAGTGTTCGTACTTTTGTGTTTTAGGAAGGATATGAATGACAGATAACACCAAAAAATATGAAGGAATTATTTCCAAACCGTGTTAAGTCAACAATCATTATGTTGCTCATTTTCAAGAATGCTGGTTAACAATAAGCAGAGTTTTGTCTCATTTCGTGAACAAAGGTCCACATACCATTGTTATCTTTCGTTTCCTTTATAATCGGTTACCCAACTGAAACTATAATACCAGCTCATTGCGATACCGCACAGATAAAAACAGACACATGTGTACAACCAGACAAGATCTGATTTAATCAGTTGAGCTGTTTTCAATGAGTGTTATCTTGGTTTAATAGCTTTTAATGGGGTTTAAGTCCTGCAAAGGTCGTGGTGAATTCTACTGTAGACATGAGTGCATCATGTGGTAAAATTGATTTTTGAGATACAACCGGGGATACAACCAAATGAAAGTGTTTTGTCTCCCACAATGCTTTTCGGTGCTCCACCCCCTCACCCCGTTAAATTAAGAAAATTGAACCATTCCCACTTTTTAGCCCGAAATGCCGACAATTTGCGTAAATTGTCTGATTCGCCTCCTAGAATGTTCTTGTCCCATTTAACCCTCTCCAGACAGTACTGGAGCAGTCATTGAATCTTCGTTATAAGGGGTCAACGGGTTGGGTGGTTAAAGCCTGCCCATTTGGATTTTCCTCTGGATATATATTGTCTTCAGACCCGGAAACTAGGGTAGGATTTGCAGAATACTGTAGCCTTTACATTAGACAAAGATACTAAATTGAAAAAAAAATGAAAACTATTTTAAAACCGGGTTAATTAGCTTGATCGTGTCATATTTGTTGTGTTATAGTTGAAGACCGAAATAAAAAAAGACTAGTTTGCGTATGACGTCCTGTCAACCAGACCAACATACTGTACTGCGCAGGTCAGCAACCAATCACGTCGCGCCTTTGCCCTGACGTCAGACGCAAACTAGTCTTTTTAATTAGGTCTTCAATTATAATCTCCACGAATATATCCCTTATGATTCTACAACAAAAGTCTGACATTGTACATTTTTGGTACTCCCGGAAAGCTTTTGCAATTAACCCTAACCCTACGTCATTTTCGATGCACACATCATTGCTGCATAGACTAATTCCATCACTCGTCTACACTGCGCATGTGTTTGTATGCTGATCGTTGTCAATCGAATTGGTTGACGAATGAGGGCAACAGTCTAATCGATGCACGCATTGTAGTAACCATGTGCCCATCTATGATGGTGTAGACGTGTAGTTAGTGGTAAAACCGCGATAGCCTTTGGGAATTACCGAAAAAGATCTATTGATATGGTAAGATATATCGTTATTCCTTTTTGTCAGCCTTCATTGAAATTGTAGAGGTAAATTCGAAGTGTTTGACAACAGAAATGCACCATGTCATCTCATTTAATCTGATATAACCAACTGATAACCAACGAGATTATGCCCACAGAGCACCGACTCTTAATTGCCCCTCTTGGTAACACTGTGGTTTTTGTCGACGTTTTCGGCTAGAGCTCGAAATCGGAAGATATCGTCTATTTAAGCTTGATCGTTACCATGGTTACCAACGTTTGCTCACTCAGCGCTTAATAACGCGCTTTTTTGGCTACACGCATTTGGATAAAAAACAACTATGCAATAAGAAAGTTTGTCAGTCGCATATCGAAAATTTCCGGACACCTATTTGCCCTGCATGAGCGAAACGCAAACATGACGAAGTCCGTACTCTTTGGTTCTACCTCATTGGCTCTCACGTCATATTATATTTAAATTGCACGGGTACAGGCTGAGTCAAAAAGAAGTAAACTCATGTTTGAGGGGCTGTAACTCGAGATCGGCAAGGAATCTGCTAAAAATAAAAATACCACTGGAAAGAGCAAATTCTACACGTCTAAATAAAAAAAAGAATTATTGCAATTGCTCACAGCAAACTAAAGTTATACTCATTTGAATACAACCACCAATTTTTGTAGCTGCACACGGCCGATTGATTTTCATCCATTTCAATTTCGACGAATCAGCAAAGTGCTAACAGGATTTATTGTTGTAAAGACAACTTTTTCTTTTAATTAATATTCAACAAAGTCCATGACGGTACTATAGTTTGTATGGATACCAATTCAAGTCTTTACGAACGATCTGGCAGAAGCTTGATTGGGGAATGTTAGGTAAAGGATTGAGCTGATCTTAGGTCTTGCTGTAACGCATGTCTAACTCTAGCTATGTTCACTTGTGATCTAGCAGTTCGTGGTCTGCCTGAAGCTTCCGGCTGTCTGTTCCTTAGTGTCCCATACATATTGAGCTTGTTCACATTCTTATATACTGCTCCCTTACATGAAACCCGGTTAGCTGTAGGAAATTGGAGACGAAAAAGACGCGGAACTTCAGTGGGACTCTTAGCTTCATGATACTTCGTCGACAGAAACGTGCGCTCCCGTGCGGTAAATTGTGGTGCAGTGTTGTCATTTGGCCCGTTTTATTATAATGTAGTGCAACGAGGTAAAATTCATATTGAAAAGAGCTCTTTAACATGTAGGAATTATTGATCGAAACCACACCAATAACTTAAAAAGCATTTGAATATAGCGCCTTACCAATCAATATATTAAGGTAGGCCCCTACTTGGGAAGTGAAACCGTGTGCAGCTACAAAAATGGGTGGTTGTATTCAAATGAGTATAACTTAAATTTGCTGTAAGAAATTGCAATAATTCTTTTTTTATTTAGAGGTGTAGAATTTTCTCTTTCCAGTGGTATTTTTATCTTTAGCAGATTCTTTACAGATCTCGAGTTACAGCCCCTCAAACATGAGTTTACTTCTTTTTGACTCAGCCGGTACGACTTACACACTGCACTAACTATGCCACCTCACTCATAATAAGTTGCCACAATAAACCACATACATTTCAACAAGTTGTTTAACGGTTATTAAAGAAGAAATACATACATTAGAGTAAGCTAAATTAAATCTGGTCAGTCGCAACACAGCAAACACAAAACGTTCAAATGTTGGCCAAAATGTTCATAAAATGAGTCTCAAAATCTAAAATATTTCAAAACTAGTGTGATATAATAAATCAGGGATTTGTATTTGAATAGACACATGTCTTTAATACTCGTCATATTCAAAACACTATCCGGAGGTACATTATTTGCCCTCCATGAGCGACACGCCAATATTTGGTAAAGTTGGTACCCTTTGCCTCTACCTCATTGGCTATCCCGTCATATTGTAAAAACAATAAAGCACGTGCGTGTAATTAACAAGGTTTCTAATAGAGTAAGCCAAATCATACTAATTTCTTCTTTAATTACCGTAAAATTTACGTCATAATCCATCGATGCGTTACAGAGATATACACTTTCACCTGTAATTTTGCAATAATAGTTTAATTATAATTGGCTCAGATGCACACACACAAAAAATTTCTTTACCCACAGACAGCCAATAAAAAACCTTTTCTCACGAACGCGGTCCTAGGTCATCAGGTCAGATTGTGCGGAAGAATTATAACTTTACATTTACATATTTCAGTTCGGTATACCTGCTTGACCTTTCTAACTACTTCAATCGCATGTTTATTTTCTGCTCTCCTTGTTTCATTTATTTTGGCCGCCATTTTGTCACATATACAGGGTGCATCATGGGCATCTTGCGGCTGCTGGATAATCCTCATTGTCATAGCTATAGTGCATTGCTGCGTCAAGAAACGAGAGGGCGCCGAACCCGCATCTTAATAATATACATCATCCGAGGCTGCAACATCGCCTGTGACATCTACAAAATATGACCGATGAAAAAAGGGCTGAGCGGGAAAAAAACTTGCCGAAAACTGACATACACTTAATATTTAATTTGATTTTGTTATGTATGTTGTAACACAGGGGGCATCTTGGGCCTGTTTCTTCAGTTGGTTCGTGCTACTTCTACTGGGCGTTTTCGGCCTATACAAGCAACAACAATATGCAAAAATGGGAGGCAGTGTCAACACATAACTTGACCTGATGTCAATGCGCATGAGCAGTTAGAACTAGGTAGGGCCAATCATTTTCCGCACTGCTTTGAATATATATCATCATTGCATGCACGGAAACACTTTCAGCACCGTCCCCCACTACGCTTTGAAACAATTTTGCTTTGATGGAGAGAAAGCAGCAAATAGCAATGTATTTATGTACATTTTGCAAAATGTTTTTCGTGTAGTGGAGGGCATCACTGTCACACATTTCACACAGTATAACAGCGTGAAAATGCTGCACATTTCTTCATTATTATAATTTGAAATGATTGGCCATACCTTGATATTTAAGGGAATAGCTTCAAACCGTGGGTTTCTCAACGGCTGTAACGCGGGAAATCGAATTCATTCTTCAGACTAACGTTTTACACGTTCAACACCGCTCCTGGGCAAGCAACCGACGTCTACGTTTTGAAGCTATTTCTTGCCTTATTGCGCACAAGTGTACCCAATTTACAAGGGTTTAAATCACAATATCGTCAAAATACGTCCCGAAAAGTGTTACAAACTGCAAATAATTCTTCTATTTTATTTCGAATGTATTGTGCTGTCGATATCCATATTTACACAGACATTATAATTTGCACAAGATTCCGTTATTTTAAGCAGCACCACTTTGCCTCTTTGAAGTCATTGCACCGCAAATTCTAAATTTTCAATCCACTTAAGGGATCTGAAATGAGCGTTTGGACAGTATTTTTTGTGGGCCATGAGAGCACATCAGGCATATCGAATTGCATTCTGAATACGAAGAATATCTTTCTGATATCAAATAATTTTCATTTTTTGAAATTCACGATACAATACAAATTTTATGACAAATTACTAAAATTTGATATTTTTCACATTTTGATATATAACAGTCCTCGAAGTAAATTTTATAAATCTAATGATATATTCTTAAAGTGTATGTAGCTGGGAGGAAAAGCCGACGATCAATTGAAAATGTTGACCTTTCATATTGAAGATATGGATTTTGTTCCCAAAAAGACCTAATCTTTTTTGGTGTTTTGGGAAAAAAAATCCATATCTTCAATACGAAAGGTCAAAATTTTCAATTGATCGTCAACTTTTCATCTCACCTACATACACTTTAAGTATAAATCATAATATTTATAAAGTTTACTTCAGTACTGTTAAATATCAAAAATATCAATTTTAATGATTTGCCATAAAATGTGTATTACATTGCGAATTTCAAAAATCAAAATTATTTGATATCAGAAGGACAGTCTTCGTATTCAGAGTGCAATTCGATATGTCTGATGTGCTCTAATGTCCCACAATAAATACTGTCCAAACGTTCATACCCCTTCCCTTAATGTTAAAGTTGAGTATATTATTGCTTAATGTCAGTACCGTCATCTCATTGCTTCTCCCAAGACCAAAATTTACTACTTATTCCTCTGGCAAGAGCGCAATGTCCTATTCCTTCGGTAATAACACTGTGAAACTATACTGATGATTATCTTCCTCTACATACACTTCTACGGTATGTCATGTAGATACATCACTGAATTGTAAAGCAGATAGTTCTCTCATCTCAGTTGACAAGCTTTCTAGATATCAATATCGATGTTTCATGTGTACAATCAGTATACGTGGTATAGACATTGGTATTGGTTGATGTAGATACTGTATATATTTCAGCCAGTTTGTTACTATTACCATTTAATGAAAGACGTTCTGTTCAAACCCTTGTTATACAACCAGTATCCCATGGCAAAAACATTCCTATTCTGTCCACTTTTCGCACAGCATTGCGTGGTCTGATCAATACATTCTTCTAATCGCATATGGCTCAATGTATAGTTGGACCAGGTGAGGTTTTGCAAGTCACACTGGATTGACTTTATGAGTCGAGAAAACATCGAGGTCCGTATTCGCTGTCCTAGTGACGTTATAATCGGATCAATTACCATAGCAATAGATTAATATAATTGTTGACTATACCGCCCTGCACTACAACGTTCACGCGGTACCTAAGCTTTGAAACATAGCATTCTGATCACTCGCACCTGTAAGATAAGTATCTTTGAAAAGAGCGGTATTGTATTCAATCTTTGATTGCAGACATACACAGGTGATGAGTGCAACCTGCTTGTAGTGCAGAGCGATATAGACAAAATTGTATTTATCTATTGCTATGATAGTTCGATTTATTACGTCACTTCGACAGCGAATTGTGTTCAATATTAATTCTTTGATTTTTAACATTTTGAGATACACATTGTATTAAATTACACAATGGGCGGCAACATGATGGTAGAAATGACACGCTGGCTGAAATGTATTGTTTTACCTTTATGTATGCATTGTACTTGGACCTGATGAATGTTTCAAAGATGACCTTTGATTGTTTCACTTATCTACAGGGTGCCTCATGGGTTTCCTTCATCTCGTGGTGCATCCTGATCGTACTCACCGTCCTTAACATCATCTTTGAGAGAAAATATGACCAGATGGGCACAACAACATCGTCATAAAACATAAGGCAATATACCATTCGCCGTAGAAGTGATGATGTAACAGGATTAACTACCATCAGTGCCGTCGAGAGCCATTTCGGACCCTGGGTAAAATTATCGCACGGGTCCCGCTTTTTACGGCCCCTTGATGTATCTTTTCTTTGCTTCTATGAACCCTTTAAGGTATGCTTTCTATATTTTTACGGGCCACCTAGTACCCCGAGCCCGGGTTAACGCATCCCATTAACCCCCTTGTCGGCGACACTGACTACCATAGCAATAGGTTAAAACAATTTTTGAATCATCGCACTGCACTAGTACGTTCATGTGGTACATCTGCATTGAACCATAGATGTCAACGAACAGAGATAAAGACCTGGATCCAAATTCTATAGAATATGCATATCATGCTGATCACTCGCACCTATAAGATCAGTGTGTTTGAAAAGAGCGGTATTGTATTCAAATCTATGATACATACACAGGTGTTGAGTGCAACTTGCTTGTATTGCAGGGTGGTATATGCAAAAATTGTATTCATCTATTGCTATGGTAGTCAATCCTGATAAATCATCACATCTACGGCGAATAGAGGACCCACCACGGTTGTTTGATGTATATAGAATTGGCTTCATTATTAACTAAATGCAAACTATAGATGGCGCTATTTATCCTACATCATATTCTTTATTTGCAAAGGGGTAGGTGATTAATACTGCCATTGAAACAGCTGGAATAAGTGAAACAATCAACAAGGAAATTTTATAAACATATTTCATCAAATAATATAAGGAATTATCTGTATTAAAAGCTTGAAAGAGTAATTTCCAGTTACTAAATAGCGCCATCAATTTTGTCATTAATAGATACATTTTATATCCGAAAAAGCTATGATAAAAATGCTATAAAAGTGAATAATTTTGTAAAAGAGGGAAATCAAAGTTGAGAATGACCCAAAAGCATCTGTGTACATTAGCATGATATCAGATTTAGCTGTTTAAGCCTAAAATTTGGTTATACATGATGTTTTGTTTGAAAAACTAATAAATGATCCCATCAAACAACCGTGGGCCACCAAGTCAGAGGGGCTATTGAAAAAGTTAAACCATACACAATACATGCACTAAACGAGCTGAGAGATGTTTCAGGTCAATTTGACTGTTAGTAGGTGCTGGGTTCGAATCAGCTGCAGATACAATTTTTGAATTGGAGGAACGTGGAAACATTCTCAATATAATGGGACACTGCTGGATACATGAGTGAAAGGTCACCGTTCTCAAGATGTAAGCGAAAAGTTCAAATGTCATATTTTGTGCTCTACTTGTTTCAGTGTATCTTGTGTATGGTTCCCTTAAAACGTCACTTGTGGGTCCCCTACTAATATGAAAAGGTTATCCAGACTAAGTCTTTTAATTCGGATTAATTCGGGCTTCCTAAAATCAAGATAAATCTAGCCCGTGGTTTTCAATGGACATATAGGTTACGCTTTGGACTGAATTTAAGTCGTCACTCTTGTGGACGCACTTACTTAAGCCGGTGAATGTTCATATAAATCAAAACGCGTAGTATGGATAACCTATTTCTTGGCATTATTCTTGCAATAGATCAGTCATTCAAAGTTACGCTCATGACGTCATCGACTCGTCATTGAATGACGCACGTTTTTAATCCGTCACCATTATTGGGTCAAGATCTATGTGTAATGATATTGTCTTTTTATAGTAATTTAAAAAGAAATTATGTCAAAGGTTAATCGCACAGTTATAAATAGGAAATGACGTCATGAAAGTGCAACTTTGTAACGGTCACCAGTCTCTTGCTCGATGAAAGTTTTAATTTTTAGAACGAATGACGCATGCCCCATTCATTGAAAGAATGAATGATTATATACTTGAGAGGTAACAAGAAACAGTGGTATTTTATATCGTACTTTTAATTTTTACTACAAAATGCAGTTTTGTGACGTCTTGTTTCTATGCATTTTCGGCATAATATGTATGATGTAACATATAATTTTGTATAATCCGAATTGTAGGCTATTGAGACGGGTAAGGCCCATATTTTTACCAGTGCGCAGCCTTCCCCAGCCATGCTGCGGCCTAATTGCAACCACAATACATAAGCTCCCATTGAATGAGCGATCCCCAGCTAAGCTGGGAGAAAGCTGGGCACTGGTATTTAGGTATGGGCCCTAAGTTTAACTTTTATCGATGTTAGAAGTAAAATCGATCATTATTTTGACAGATATTCGACAAGATAGGAGCTGGGTGGAATTTGGGGGAAAAACTGTAAAATAATGTTACTCTGATATTTGGACATTTTTTGGTGATACGGCTTGGTATTGTTATAGTGATTGTTAAGCACCTTTTTCAGATGCCATTCAAGAAAATAGTTCCTCTCTTTATTCAAGCACTGCCCGCTTTAATTAGTGGTATTGAACCTATAGAGGAGCTATAACGGAGCAATTTTCAAGAAAAGACATCTGGGATTTCATGTAGTTTACTTTCTGCAAATTACAGAAATTCTAAGTGTCGTTAAAAAGTTTGGAAATACAAAAGTATATCAAATTTTCTACAAATTCCCCAAGGATATATATTATTGGGTTTCTAATTTTTACCGAATATAACTATTTTGTGAGTCTGCGGTGGGCTTTTTGTGTGTGTTCTTCTTCTTTTATGAGTAATACGAAAGTGAAGTGCTTGGAAGCCAAAGAGAGTTGGGTTCGAATGATTTAGCCACCCTTGCCTGATAAAACGAAATACACAATGCCTAGTATGCTGATAGGACAAAGTGTGTGTAATATATTATTGATTTAAAGCCATAATTTGCGATTTTTGTCAAAGCTTTTAATTTTGTTATTCACCCCCACTTGGCTGCTAAACACAACACATTTGGCTGATTCTCATTACTAGTTGGGGCATGTGTTGTACAGTTAGTAACCTATGCCAAAAATTAGGCTTAAAAATGAGTCAATTTCATTTTTAAAAAGATCGCACACTATGGCTTTAAGTTGTTGCTGAAAACATTTCATTAAAGACATATTCAGTGCGATTTGCTCCGGAGGATTCTTAAAAATTATCAAAAGTCAGACTGTGGCTCCTTTGTTAGTGTTATAGATGTGCTAACTTTGTAGTCTGTTACATGAATCTGTAATTTATACTAAAGTAGAGAAATAAACTACCGGTACATGTATTTGAATGGGGCTTCGACTTTGTCAATACTGCAGTTTTCCTCGTTTTTTTCCGCCAAATTCATTTCAAAAACACCTAGGTACAATTTTAACATGTTTAATGACTTATCCTTCACCTTTAGACAATTTATACACAATATTTATTTTTTTACATTTTCGCTGGGATCACTGAATAAGCCTGTATGTAAGGCATGTAGTAGTGTATCGTATCTCTATTAAGGGATCTAAAATGAGCGTTTATTGCGTTTCGACAGTATTTTTTGTGGGACATGAGAGCACCTCAGACCTATCGAATTGCATTCTGAAAACGAAGCATGTCTTTTTGATATCAAATAATTTTAATTTTTGAAAATCACAATATAATACAAATTTTATGACACATTATAAAAATTTGATATTTTTCAAATTTTTGATATATAACAGTCCTCGAAGTAAATTATATAAATCTAATGATATATTCTTAAAGTGCATGTAGCAGGGAGGAAAAGCCGACGGTCAATTGAAAAGTTTGACCTTTCATATTGAAGATGTGAATTTTTTTCCCAAAAGACCTAATTTTTTTGGTGTTTTGGGAAAAAAATCCATATCTTCAATAGGAAAGGTCAAAATTTTCAATTTATCATCGGCTTTTAATCCCAACTACATACACTTTAAGTATAAATCATCAGATTAATAAAGTTTACTTCAAGTACTGTTAAATATCAAAAATATCAATTTTTAATGATTTGCCATAAAACGTGTATTAAATTGCGAATTTCAAAAATCAAAATTATTTGATATCAGAATGACATTCTTCGTATTCAGAATGCAATTCGATATGTCTGATGTGCTCTAATGTCCCAAAATAAATACTGTCCAAACGTTCATACCCCACCCTTAAAGCACGGTATATATAACATTAAAGCAATGTAGTGTTTATAATTAAGAGAAACTTAAGAAATCATTAAAAAAATATAACGGAAGTCGACAATTGCTTGTCTTTCATGTATATACATTATTATTACGTTGTATCACAGATTTGGAACTCAAAAATATATGATTGTATATAGCATTTCGACGCGTATATCCTAAATGTAATGACTTTGTTAGGCCTATCTGTTATTCGCAATAATTTTTCACAGTATAAAAATCTGTGAGTGAGATGGTCGAAATTATAATCACGAGGTGAAAGATGGATTGTTCCATTTTTCAGCTTGTAGAATGTTACAATACATCTTTCACTGAGTGATTATATTTCGACTATACACACGAATTTAAGACATTTATTATTTGTTTTATCCCACTCATACATAAATTCCAGAGGATGATTTAAGCACTTCCCAGCAAGTCTTGCGGTTAGTACAGCTGTGTGAGTGAATATAATACCACTTCCCGTCTATTGCATACACACGTGCATGGTTAAATTTTAATTTTGACAGATATATTTACAATAAATACACCTTCAAAAAGTTGGTCGATTTCACATTTTATGTTATCTACAGAAGATGTGAATTATCCTTCATGCATACATCACTTTAGATCTGAAATCGACCAAGTAAAGCTAAGTAATAATGACACACGGGCAATTCTAAAACAACATCTTTTGCACAGAGTTCAATGGGATTTGAAAAGTAAAGTGGCAGTTGAAACTCTAGTGATAACACTTTTACAGTGCATGATGGGGCTTCCTTAAATCATCCTCTGCATAAATTCTATTGCTTAAAAATACTACTTATAAGGTGCAATTTTTTTCATCAACATAATACCATGTTTAGCCGTGACATTGGGGCCCACTCCATACACCCCATAACTAAATCGGTGAGTCTAAGAGTCAGCGCACGGCCTGGCGTACAAGTACTAAGGCGCAACACTGTGATTGTAATTTGGGTAAAACTGTCACACGGAGAGACTGGTGGTAAAAATGGTAACCAACCAATGAAACCTATGAAATTTATATGAGTGATATAAATATAAATCGAAATGCTATTTTCAATAATTATGTTAATAAAATCAAATAAACAATGTTTTCAAGTCACTTGGATATAGGTGATGGGGTACCGGCCCACTGTGTCTGTATAATACTATGCTACGCCCTTGTATAACTAAAGAAATAAAATAATGGTATTGTAGATGTCACCGACGGATTGTATAGTATTCCATGCCCGTAGTATTGTATGATATTTTGATGTATAGTAATGATATAGCATGTAGAAAGAAAATATATACAACCCATTTTCTGTCACGGATTTTGCCTGTGTGTTCTATTTTTTAAAAAGTACATTGGATAAAAGACAATAAACCACACCATTGTAAAGTAACACTACACAGTCAGTCGTTTCAAATTTTGAATTTTAGTTTTGGTTTTGGTCACGTGGTTTCCTATTATCCTGCCTAAGCTCTTGAGTGACGTCATTATCGATATCTTTGTTTGTATCCTTTGGTAGATCCTCTTTAATTTCTCTGAAACATCCCCATGATAGGGAATGGTGACAAAAGTCTTGGTACCAGAAGACGCGGTAGGTTCGCTAGCTGGTTTAGCGTCTTTTTCACCACGATTTAGGGCATTGTCGATTGCCCAGTCTTTGTAGCCACACGTTTTTAAAGCGTGGCGCAAGTGTTGGTGCTCAGTGATCTTATCAGAGTCCTTTGTGATGATGGTATCAGCCCTGTGATAAAAAGTATTCATTACACCGAGTTTCTGGACCGTAATGGATGATTAGAGCTGAACTGCAAATATTGATGAGCATGTGTTGCTTTGCGAAATACTGATACTGAGAGAGTACGATCTTGGTTGACAGTAATCAAGCAATCCAAAAATGGAAGTTTATTGTCCGTCAGACCTTTTTGTGTGAATTTGATGTTATTATCCACTTGGTTGATATGCGCGAAAAAGTTGTCGAACTCCGAAGACTTGACACTTGACTATAACACACGTATCGTCAACATAACGATACCATTTGGAAGGTGGAGATCCGGGGTAAGACGACAAGGCACACTGTTCGAATCGCTCCATGTACAAGTTGGAAATAATCGGCGACACAGGGCAGCCCATCGAACAACCATGACATTGTTGGTAAAAGTTATTGTCATAACTGAAGTATAAAGTATTATATAAACATAGGCTCAACAATTCACAAATCTGATCTGGCGACAAGTTTGTGCGTTCGGCCAAAGTTTGTGTGTTCGGCATCACTACACAATTCAAGCGAACCAATACCCTGCGGCAGTCGCTAGTACACCCAAAGGACAAGCAGCCCAAGGGCCGCATAGTGGTGTAGTTTATCAATCAATCAATCTTTATTTTCATCAATCTCATTACAAACATTATAGCAATATTATATACAATTATTGTGTATTAACAAGATTTGATGAAGGTAGGTACATCACAAAGCCGAGGCCTGTTTATGGTGTCCAGTGCGCTGAAGATCATGTGTGCCAAGAACATTACATTGGCGAAACCGGCCAACCACTGCAGAGTCGCATGTCCCAACATCGACGCGCCAGTTCAAGTGGCAGCTGTCTACAAACACCTTGAGGGCAGCGATCACAGTTTTGACATTGATGGCGTTGTCATTTTGGACCGTGAACCCCGTTGATTTGAACGGGGAGTAAAAGAAGCAATGTGGGTACGAGCCGAACAACCGTCCCTCAACAGGAGCGGGGCGTTAGAGTTAATCTGTCACATGATTGGGATCGGGTCATCAAGCAACTTCCTTATCGATTGACCTCGGATGACCCTAAATTATCCACCCAGCTGAAGGCCAAAGGTTTTGGCCGAAACGTCGGTGATTCCATCTAACCAAAAGTGAGTTTTTCTGGTTGCCCAGATTTAATCACCTACTAATATTGATCAAATCCCAGATGACTGAAAGTATACACAGTGTTAATATTTGGCCATAGTAGCTTAAAACTTTTGCGCTGGAGTCGGGCGAAGATGCAATTTTATCAGTTTCGCCGTCGAGCAATGATTAAAAGAGGAAAAAGGAAAAGTGATCTTGCACGAGAATTGAACCCAAGACCTTTAGGTTAACGAGACCAGCGACTTAACCACGGGAGCTTCATGCTTAGGCAGACTGGGAATTCAACCTATAAGCGCATTAAGCGTTAACTTAACCCTACCTCCTTCGTGCAAGTCGTCCCAAATGTGGCTCGGGTTTGAGCCACGGTTGTTTGATATAGAATTGGCTTCATTATTAACTAAATGCAAACTATAGATGGCGCTGTTTATCCTAAATCATATTTCTTTATTTGCAAGGGGTAGGTGATTAATACTGCTATTAAAACAGTTGGAATAGGTGAAACAAGCAACAAGGAAATTTTATAAACATATTTTATCAAACAATAAAAGGAATTATTTGTATTAAAAGCTTGAAACAGTAATTTTCAGTAACTAAATAGCGCCACCAATTTTGTCATTAATAGATACATTTTATATACGAAAAAGCTATAAAAATGCTATAAAAGTTAATAATTTTGTAAAAGAGGGAAATTAAAGTTGAGAATGACTCAAAAGTATCTGTATAAATTAGCATGATATCACATTTAGCTGTTTAAGCCTAAATTTGGTTGTACATGATGTTTTGTTATGTTAAAAAAACCTAATCAATGATCCCATCAAACAACCGTGGAGCCGTCCTCACCATACAGGAACATAACATGAAAAACAATTATGGCTTATACCTTTGCACCATGTTTCACCATTTTAATGAGCTTCAATAATGGCAACATTTTCTGCGCGAATGTGTACCCTAATTCTGTTGCCAAAAGGTTCTGGATTCACTAAACTTCAAGAACATTTTCCAACCCCATCCCCCAATGTCAAAAGGAAATCTATGCCTCTCCCCACCACCGTACCTGCAGGGGCAAGGTCGAGTCTGGTGGGTCGAATGTCGAATGCCTTAACGATTGAGCTAACTTGACTGCTAGCTATCTTGATTGCAACCTACACAGTAAATGGATGACCTGGTACCTCAGACCATTGTCCAGTTCATTTTAAACTGAACGTGTCGCTGTACAGAGTTTAACTCTACAAGCGCAAAGTGTGGCAGTACAATAAGGCTGACTACTGGGGGAGTGAGAGATTTTCTTGCATCTGTAGACCTAGTCTCTTGCACTTGGATCTTATGATCCAGAAGAAGCTTGCAGCAACATCACCACTATTATCAGCGATGCAATGGAGATTTTCATACCAGCAAAGCTTGTTTGTAAGAAGACTGGTGATAACCACTGCAAACGAGCAGCAACCAAGAAGCGCCGCTTATCTAGGAAGCTAAAAAAGAATAACACCAAGGAAAACATGGATACGTTTACAAAAGCTATATGAGTACAATCATGCAGAGAAGGTAACCAGAAGGGGCTATAACAACAAGTTGAGGAAAAACTCTCAGATGGCAGCCTCAGCAGCAAGAAATGGTGGAACACTATTAGCACCCTGTCTGGTAAGTCTACCAGAGTTGACATACCGGTGCTGAAGGACGGGCGTCAAATCTATACTACATCAAAAGATAAAGCTGAAAAATATTGCCAGACCTTTGCTTGCTAAATGTCAGCTTGCAGATCGCAGAAGAATCTGCCCCTGAAGTTCAGCATTCAGCAACGTGCTCAATGGAAAAGATAGCCTTCAAGGTCAATGATGCTAGGAAGCTTCTTCGGAATCTGCAACCAGATAAAGCTACTGGTCCTGGTGAAATCCCGGCAAAGAGTCCCCGGTCCCCGCACTCCGTGCATCCGCGGGTATTAATGCTTGTCGGTGAACTTTAAAAACACCCCCTTTTGCATCTCATTTCGCGAAGTTTTTAGGGGAAAATCACCCCTTTTTTAGCGATTTCGCGAATTATTTGCCCTTCGAAAATACCCCTATTTTCGCTAAAACACGAACGATATTTCTAATAATGCCCTTTTCTGGCAAAAACGTGTAGGCTGTTCGATGAAAATACCCTTTTTTTTCAATTTCGCGAACACGTGGTTTGAAAAAACACCCCTTTTTTGTGTGTTTCGCGAATCGCGTTTCTTCATCTGAAAACACCCCTTATTTCGCAAAATTTTCGACGAGCATGAATACCCGCGGATGCACGGAGTGCGGGGACCGGGAAAGAGTCCTGAAGGAGTGCGGCGCATAACTTGCAAGACCACTCAGCCTGCTGTTTGAGATTTGCTTCTTCAAGGGAGTTTTCCCAAGCCAATGGACGACTGCACCTGTCATCCCTATTCACAAGAGAGATTCGAAGTCTAATCCATGTACTGCCCGATTTCTCTGCTCTGCATCATCAGCAAGGTCATGGAGGCTGTTGTACAGAACCAACTTCAGAAATACCTCGTTGGAACCAACTGATATCGGATAGACAGTTTGGATTTAGGCCACACCAAAGCACAGCTGATATCCTTACAATCAGTCACCATAGGCCATTTAATAAAAGGCACTAAATTTATTGCACACGTGACCCATGGGCGCTGCCATACCAAAGCCACCAAGTGATCAGTAGATATGCTACAACACATAGAGGTAGGAATTTTCCAGACAAATATCATCAAAATTGCTGAAAATGTACATGGCAACTTAATTACACATTGGGAATTCTGCTTTTTTAGTATGTTTTCAAGAACTATTATTTTGGAAAGTTTTACAGACGAAAAAAAAGTTATCGACGGAAACTCATATAATATAATACTACAAAGTTGCAAATAAATGCCAAATTTGCTAGAAAATTTGGACATGCATCCCGCCTTTCCAATTGAAATACACAGGAAGACCACCCGCTGTGCTAAAAGTCACTTTTCCAGACACCCTGTCTAGAAGCTGTAATGTCAGCGCCCATAAAATGGTCTATGATTAAATTAAGTGCTTTTACTTATAAAATACCCTAAGATGACTGACCCAAGAGTAGTCCAACTCCCTGGACAGAGGCAAGGAAGTGCACCTGGTTGCTCGAAACTCCTGCTCACCTGGATTAGCTACCTGATAGATCGTTCCATCAAAGTTGTCTTATCTGGATAGTCAACAAGTACTTCCTCCATCAATGCATCAGTTCCCCAGGGGTCAATATGTTGCCAATGTTCTCTGTCTTCATTGATGACCTGGGTGATCGTGATGATCGTGAAAACCAACTCTGCCTCTATGTAGATGATTCTACCTTGTTTTATGAGATTACATCTAGAGACAACCCAGTCCCTGAAGCTGTTACTGCTAGCCTGAACAGAGGCCTGGAGGAAATGAGGATATGGGCAGACAGATGGAAGGTGCCCTTCAAGCCATCGAAATGTGGCAATGACAATATCAAGAAAAAGGAATCAACCAAGCTAGATCTTCTGTTTAGTACCACCAAACTGGCTGGAGATCCTTGGAGTCGCAAGCTAACCTGGATATAGCACATTTCTAACGTCTCATCCAGAGCAGGACTGAAGCTGGGCAAACTGAGGAGAGTTGCAAATAAACTTGATATCAAAGGCAGAGCAACCGGGTACAAGGCTCAAGTGTGATGGAATACTCCTCACTGTCTTAATGAGTGCCAGCGTCACCACTTTTGCTACAAAAGATTGTTTTCTGGAAAGAACTCATCAACAGAAGTATTTTGGTGGTTAAATGGTCAAAATCGGTCAAAAACTTTTCGAATTATGAATTTTCAAAGTTTCCCATTCTGACCGGTCATTGGAACGAAATAAATTGACAAAGTCTAAATATAGCAATGTGAGCAAAATTGGTATAAGCATATATTTACCTTTTTATATTTCTTTATTTTAATATATATGCAAACATGAAACAAGCATATTGTGAAAGTATCAAAGGGTTTCTTATGAAATGGCACTTTACTAGTCAATAGCATGAAGTATTTCTTCAAACCGAGGCACTGAAATCATGCTTTTAGAAAACATCTGCCAAAAAATCATCCATAATGGCCAAAGTGACACAAAATCAAAAGTCCAGGTGAACTTTTTTCCACAACAATATACACTACACATAAGAAAAATACTAATGTACTACAAGGGATTTGCAACATAGGAATCCAAACAATCAAGTACCAACATGCACAGCTTTGTCCTGATATCACTTCTGGGGTTTTAACAAAATGTTTAACCTCTATTGTGATTGGCAGCAGCATAAGGTATCTCTTTGATAGCTGATAATGCCCAGCCATTCAGCAAGTGGCTAATAACTGACCTTGATAGGCTTGAATGAATACTGTCATGTGCTACAAAACCATCACACTCCAGGGCCTGGTCACTTTTATATACAGGGAGCACAGTACTTTAACAATGGAGTGAAAGACTCATTATTGATTAGGCGCGTATTTTAAAAGTACAGCTCCTGTGCGTGTATAGCAGCAAGTCAGTGCAGATGGTATAAATATAAGAAAATGTTTAGGGTTGAGATCAGGTGAATAATACAACAAATGAGCATGAAACTTCACATTTATGTTCAGAAAGGTGTCTATTTAACATGATTCGAAAGGTGTTTGGAAATTCCAAAGGGAAGCTGGTGATTTAATTTTTAACTCGTGATCTACTTGTCCGTTGTTTTTTTCCTTTTTACAGAGGGTATGATAGAGGTAATAACAACAACTCTGCCAAATTACAGCTCAGTAGGTCAAGGTGTTCACCTGATCTTATTCATCTGAATATTTTGTGCCATTCTGAGCAGTGCTGCACTGGGCCACTGGCAATTAAGCGCACTGTGGCGATGGACCAATTTTGACTCACACTTACAGAAAAACCAAATAAGTTATGATGCTGTAATTTGCAGGATAGTTACAAAACATAATTGGCATTAACATCTCCAATTTTTACAGAAAAATTATGAAAAATAAAAGAATGAGCTCAATTTAGAAATGTCTGTGCAAGCAGTGCACAGTTGAGCTCCCTGCATGTCTATGGGAGTGTTCTAATCAAGTTGATGGTTCATTGGTCATCCCTAATTTAAGCATCTTACATGTATTTCTCGTGTCTGATGCTTTACTGTACCCCTTCACTCTTGTTGTTCCTGCTGTGGACCACTGATTGGCCCTTGTTTTTGTCTTTTATAGTGCCTATATAAGTTCTTGGCCTGTGTCATTCCTCATGGGCTATTGTTCAATAGATCTAGCATTTAAAAAAATGACCTCCTTTCTAGAAACCACATTTCTCAAATAAATTATTTTCAAAATTTCATTTGCCAAGGAGTAATTTGAGTTAGTTATTTACAAAGCATTTTGAAAATTTGGCCTCTGTATTATTGACCTAATTTACTCAATAACACCTCAACTAAGTACTCTAGTGTAATGATAATTTGTATACCTAGCAATGATAGGAACAATTTAAGTATTACAACAAAACAAAATTATAATTTTGGCCCCATCATGACCTTCAACCCCTCATGGGAAGCACACGGGGCATAGAAAAAATGAAACCAATTATAGTTTTACCATTTGAGGTGTAAGGATGCCAAAAATACATTGGTTCCGCTAATGTAGCAAGACAAAATACTAATTCACATATCGCTACACAGTGCCATCTACTACTCTGTGGTTTATTTAGGCCGAGTAAAAAAATACATGTTTCTCGTCTGTGCCCTCCTCCTTTTTTGAAGATTTTTCAAATTTCTTTTTATTTTGTAAACTTTCAGTTATAACTTGTTGAAAAAGATGTTTCAGAAGTTGAAACTTATTTTACGGCTTTGTAAATGCATAATACATCATTTATGAAGAGTTTTGTGATCACTAGAGGGGCCTACCTCTCAAAACAATAACATAAAAAGGGCCTTCTCCTTTTTCCCAGATATCAATCTGTATGTCGAATACCCAAAATATGGTGCCAAATACAGGTATTTAGTGTCGTTTTCCAATAAAAAATAGAAAATAAAAAGCCCCCATTTTTAAAAACCCGGACGAGAAACATTTTTTTATTTTTACTTGGCCTTATATGTCGTATAAAAATCTTTACCATTTCCCAATTTATGCACAAGGATGGAAACACATTGTATTTGAGTACCCCAACCGACCCCTCCCGTTGCCACCAAGGTTAAAACATTAAAGCCACAGATTGCTATTTATTTCTCAGACGTTTTTTAGTTCCCCTGGGCCATCCAAAATGACATGAATTACTCCCCATTCCACAAAAATACAGCGCTTATTTTTTTGGATAAAGAAAATATTATCCTGTTTGGCTAAATCTTAATATTTTAGTTTATTTAGTTCTAAAATTTGAATAGTTTTGCAATTTCAGGGAAATGGGCCAAAAACATGCAATTTTGCATGATTTCTGACAATTTCAGTCTCAAAATTTTTAAAGACTTGACACAAGTCTGAGCATTAAAAAAAAAGGCCGAGTTTGCTCATTAATTTAGTACCGTATTCATTCCAATAAGCGCCCAGGGCGCTTACCAAAGTCATTTTTCGTGGGCGCTTATTTTTTACCTGGTTTACCTAATTTTTTTTTTATTTTTCGTTTATTAAAGACAAATTGACGTAGGTTATAAAAGGGTCCTGAGACGTTCTAGTAGTTTTACACAGGACTTGTAGTCCTCCAGCTATTTCACTGTATCGACATCTATCTGTCACTTCCAACATTAATGGTACCCTTTAGCAAATTGGAAATACCCTGGGTGGGCGCTTATTGGGGGCATGGGCGCTTATTGGAATGAATACGGTATGTTAACTTTGATAACTGGTTATAAAAGATATAATAAAATGCATTTCCTGAAGTCTTTGGCTTGATTGTCACAGCATTCGAAAAACACCAGAAAAACTTTTTTCCTACAATTGGCCAAATATTAAAAGTTGACTTTCATTGTCAGTTAGAACTAACTAAAGGAGTATGATTTAGCTATGTTTCATTTGACATCCGTTGGTAATAGTTTTTAATCCAAAAAATATTATTAGTGCTGTATTTTTTCTGGAATGGGAAGTAGTAGGACTACAACTAATAACTACTGGCCAGTTGTTTCTAGCTTTGGCTTTTTAAAAAGCAATAATACGCAATGACAAGTTATTTTCTTATAACTTTGAAAAAGAGAAATCATTTATTATTATAGTCATGATAACTGTACAAAAAGTATGAATTTGGAATAAAATATTTAATTTACAATTCCCAAACAATTATATTACACTTTTACACTGAGCGTTTGCTTAAATACCAATAGATCTATTGTTATACCAGTTAATGTTGACAGTTGTCAAAAATCCTGTGCACCCTCAAAAATATATTCTATATGAAACAAATTAACATTGGGCGATCCCAGTTGAAATCCATATACTCCCTATGGAAGACCTTAATCTCCCACACAGGGAGTGTGAATTACAAATGGGGTTACCTGAATGAGGAATCCTTTTGAAATTTTCACCCTGTTTATGTGGCAGATTAAGGTCATAAGAGGTGTATGGGTTTCAACTGGAATAGCCCATTTCTGTTAAATGAGCCAATAGATGTTTTCCCTAATCATGACCAAATTCATACTGAGCAGGCTTTTGCACCCTCAGAATCCAAGCCTGGTTACTAGCCTTCAAATATGTGCCTCTTTACAGGATCATCCCAGCTTGCCATGTACATGTACGTAGAAGCACAATTTCTCTGTATGCTTGCAATGCAACTGCGTAAACGCATTGATTTGAGTCTGCCAAAATCCCATGGTGTAACAAAGAGGAATTCAACACAGCTTATGAAAGGATGGTTTCAACTGATCTATTGATTATTTAAGCAAGTAGTCCCATACCATTTTGTATAAATCTCCAGAAGATGGACCATTATTTTCTTCCAAATTAAATTTCTCTTGGAATCAAAGTTATACAATACTATTAAACATTTTAAGTCAAATCAATAATCTGCCACCAATTTATTACAAATATTTTGATAAAAATCTGCCATGTGTAAAATTCTCAATTATGGCTGACTCCTTAGCAATGCACACCCCTTCTCATGATATTGAAATGGACCCCATTTCAAATCCTGATGTGACAATGTTTCAAGGCTAAAATATAAGATTGAATAGCCTCCTGATTTGTCACAAAAGTTTGCACAAACTATTCAGAATTTTGCCTTAAGGTGAAGCAACTTCCATTCCTGCTGCTGCCATTGCTGAGAATTCTTTAAAGCACACTTATTACATAACATGTACTGGGCTATTCCAGTTGTAATCCATATACCCCTATGAAAGACATGACCTTCATCTCCAGCACAGTGCTTGTAGATTTCAAATAAAGAGTTGCCCTTCCAGGTAACCCCATTTGAAAATTCGCACTCCCTGTGTGGAAGATGTGGTAATGTCTTCCATCTAGGGGGTGTATGGATTTCATCTGGAATAGCCCATTAAACAAAAGATACCACTTGCAAATGCTGACCTCCAAAAATGTTTTTTTAGATGGTTATCAATATAAAACATTGACAGCGAGATGCATTGCTATATCATTTTTCACCATGATGTGGCAGCATGACGTCATGAGTGTGCATTTCATTAGACGCAGCCTCAAATCACTAGTGTTCGCTCAAAGAGCTGGGGTACACACGCTTAAAGACACTGCATAGATGCACATGTAAAACATCTGCTTCAACACATTGACGTTACTGCCACAGAGTGAAAAATGGTATAGATGATGATGTTACGCCACTGAGAACTGGATCCCGGTATATTATCTAGAATGTGATCTTGCTAGTTACATTGGGAACCAACCGAATACCATTCTGCATGTAATACAACTCGCAGACTACTACAGACCATGTATCAATAGTCAAAGTCTCCGTGTATTGTATAGTGCGATTTCTCGCATATTCATGAGGGCCGATTGTTCGATCGTGCCATGTCTAACAATCACGCCAGCGCTGCGTGCCTTTGCGTATACGCGATAGACCGTAAAAATATGTGGAATTTGCGTAGCAGTCTCGCCTGTCGCATTTCATGGAACAATCGGCCCTCATTATCGGGTGATGCAGAGACTTTGACTGGTGGTACAGCCTGTTTTCTCTCTCCTCTGTGGTAAAACTTAACTTGCTCAATATCATACAATACAACACTCTGGAAATAGTATCTTTGGTTACAAACTAACAAGCAAGTGTTGAAAGTAAAAAAATACATGTGTTGAAAAAAAGTTATACAAAAATTATATAAAATATATACACAAGCTCTGCTTGGGTTTTATTTACATTATATTACAGTATTTTTACAGAATAATGTGTGTTGCATGCCATCTTTGGTTTTAAGTGACATCGAGAAATCAAAGGTGTCATGCTTAGGTCTTGAGCCCATACCTCACCTGGGATAGTCTAACCATGGGCTAATTATTACCTTTGTTGAAAATTTCAGAGGTGCTATAAACCACACTTCTCTGGATGCTGTCATAGACTAAACTTAGGAGATACAGACGGTTCACCAACAGGCAAAGTCCATGTGCTTTGTATGCTGAGAATCCTTGTATATTCATGAGCCTGGCTGATTGGTCGATAGACAGGGCTCAAAATAAGGAGGGCCCAAGGGAAACATCAGTGAGGGCCCGCAAAAGACACATCCGGCGGGCCCAAATGGCCTGCACAAATTTGGCAATTTTTCTCACTTTTTGGTGGGGTTCATAGGTTAAAACCAATGGCCCAAATTCGGGCCCACAAAAATTTGTGAGGGCCCTCAAACATTTAAGATCAAGGGCCCAAATGGCCCTCAGAAATGTCTGGATGTCTAACCAATCACATACACGTTGCATGACTTCTCGTTACACGATCCAGTTGTGTGTCTTCGCATTTACGCAAAAGACTATAAAGTATGTGGTATGTGCATAACAGTTTTGTCATTCCCACTTCATGGAACGATTGGCCCTCATCAAAGGATGATGCTAGCATTGCTGGGACTGTTTGTGAATGGTCCGTATATTATCAGTTTATGGCTAAGGTATGCTTGAATCCTACTCCTGTGATTTTCATCTATCAAAATTAATGTGTGACTGTTAATTGCACACCTTGTGATCTTTTTAGGCGTGTGATGCAGTGCAATCGCAAACTTTATAAGAAAAGCTGGGCAAAATTGCAGTCATCCCACTAACCCCACTTTTTATTAAAGGAGCCAAAAATTGGGACCCTAAACACGGTCTCTGATGTTGGATGAAGTCACTAGTCCCTTTCCTGCCAATTTTTGTAGATAATATACATGTTGATATATACATAAGATTGTTGGGTGGGTCAACCTGCTCACAGAATGACTTGATTGAGAAGTTGTGCAAAACGTGCTCTACACCCTTGCAGAAAGACTGTAAGGTGAGTCAAGGAAGCCGAACAAAAGTTGACCTTTTAATATATGCCTGGGTAAAAAATATCTGCCAAATACACATAAATATCTTTCAAGATTACAATCATAGCACAAATAAACTGAGCACAAAGTACATTGTAGGCTTGCAAATTTTCCCCATCAACGGTTTAAGCCCTTGTTTTGTTCCATAGACCTTTTCAGGAAGGCTTTTACGAAAACAATAATCCTGCATGACCATCAACACATAATCAACCACACAAAAGACACCACATTCAATATGTTGGGTCAAGTAAGCACAGCACAATGGTCACTGGTGTAAACAATCAGAACACACCACAGGCTCATCCAACATGCTGTCGCTAGTGTGATTTGTTGTGGTGTTTCTGAACTTAATTTTTCTGATCAGCTGCTGTAAAGGTCTATGACTGGCTCTGTTGCCATGGTAACAACTCTTGATATCCCTCTTAGAGGTAATTACACAACCAGTTTACAGCAACACAATTAGGATGCCTTATATTACTGTATATTGCTAGCTTCATACTTTCCTGCAGCTTGCCGCTCTGACTTAGCTTCACTGCACAGTCGCACCAGAAAAAATAGCGGTAAAGCCAGCGGCAAGCCGATATATGGATCATTCCAATGCTTTGCCCAAAGTGGCAGATCGCTAGCACGGTTGTTTAATGGGATCAATTTATTAGTTTTTCAAACAAAACATCATGTACAACCAAATTTTAGGCTTAAACAGCTAGAAGTGGTGTCATGCTAATGTATACAGATGCTTTTGAATCATTCTCAACTTTAATTTCCCCTCTTTAACAAAATTATTCACTTTTATAGTATTTTTTAAAGCTTTTTCGGATATAAAATGTATCTATTAATGACAAAATTGGTAGCGCTATTTAGTTACTGGAAATTACTCTTTCAAGCTTTTATTACAAATTATTCCTTTTATTGTTTGATAAAAAATGTTTATAAAATGTCCTTGTTGCTTGTTTCACCTATTCCAACTGTTTTAATAGCAGTATTAATCACCTACCCCTTGCAAATAAAGAAATATGATTTAGGATAAATAGCGCCATCTATAGTTTGCATTTAGTTAATAATGAAGCCAATTCTATATATACATCAAACAACCGTGCTAGAAGTTGCATTCAAGTCAACTCAGGAGGGACGCTGCTCTGAAGTATAGAACAGAAAACAACTTTTGGTGGTGCTGAGCAGCAATATTGACTTTCATAGACATACGAGCGGCGTGCCGCTTGTACTTCATGATGAAGTGTCACACCGCTTAATGGCAGGAAGTAGGAAACCACCATATGTGTTAATTTTCACAAGGGTTTCATATTATGCAGATTTTGCGAAATGAGATAATATTGCAAATTTTACAACACACAAATATGAACATTTGTCAAATCATTTGTCAAATGATAACAATTGGTAAGGCATGAATTTCGCGAAGATGTCAACGCGCACAAAAATCTATGCTCAAAATCGCGAAAAATAACCATTTATAAAGTAGCACATACATGTGAACATCTCAATACTATAGTAAAGACACATTTGGTTGGTAACCATAGTTCACTTCTTCTGGCATATCAGCCAATTTATCTACCACCATTTGACCGCTAGTATGTCGTAACCGTGACGACCGCCTAACCGGAGACATCACCACATCTGTGCCGAGAAGGTCAATCATGTCGGCAGAAGCGTTGATGGCGGCGAAACACTTGACGGAACCAGTATCTAGGGCAGCTGCTTGTTGAAGTGGAAGAGGAGGAGCTAGGGTAGGTGCTAGAGGTGAATCTAAACATATTAGATCGTTCACTGTGGCTGGTGTTGATGGTGTCGTTTTTGACTGAGGAGTAAAAGCATTTGAAGCATCGAACATCTGTAGAAATGACAAAAAAAAGAAGAAACATAAAATTTCTGCAGGTAAGCGCAATAAAGTTGTGTGAATTTTGGTCATATTTTAATTTTATTTTTAAAAGCAGACGTCATATTTGATGAAATCCAATCTTTTCCCCCTGTTTTTATTGCATTTCTGTTGCGTATTTCCTATGTATCTCACTTTCATCATTACCGACTTTGGTCTTTGGACTGACTAGATCAGATTATGTCACATTTCAATGGGTTAGTGCAGTAGCTGCCAGATGTTGTACTATATATAATGCAGAAATTATCAAAGGTCTATAGGGCAGCTATTGCAGATAGGTCATTCTTGCAATTTGATTTCTTCTCACAATATAATAAAAACATCATGCTGACATTTTTTTACTTTTCACATGAACAAAGACGCTTTACCAATTTTGTGCACGGCAGCTGAAAGGAGCACCCCATCATGGTGCATTGGAGAATATCTGCTTGATGTATACAAAATCTAAACAAGAGCCGCTTGGATAGTGAGACAAAAGTCTAAGCGAGCAATTGAAAGTTGAAGTGAGGTGTTTTGTGCAAATTTTGTGCACGGCAGCTGAATGGAGCACCCCATCATGGTGCATTGGAGTATATCTGCTTGATGTATACAAAATCTAAACAAGAGCCGCTTGGATAGTGAGACAAAAGTCTAAGCGAGCAATTGAAAGTTGAAGTGAGGTGTTTTGTGCAAATTTTGTGCACGGCAGCTGAATGGAGCACCCCATCATGGTGCATTGGAGTATATCTGCTTGATGTATACAAAATCTAAACAAGAGCTGCTTGGATAGTGAGACAAAAGTCTAAGCGAGCAATTGAAAGTTGAAGTGAGGTGTTTTGTGCAAATTTTGTGCACGGCAGCTGAATGGAGCACAACATCATGGTGCATTGGAGTAGATCTGCTTGATGTATACAAAATCTAAACAAGAGCCGCTTGGATAGTGAGACAAAAGTCTAAGCGAGCAATTGAAAGTTGAAGTGAGGTGTTTTGTGCAAATTTTCTATGACATTCATGTACAGTATTATGATACCGCAAAGCATAATGGGATACTCCCTTCAGCTGCTGTTAGTTTTGTAAGTCCTGGTGGTTTCCTTTGTTCTTTTTACCAATTTCTAGTAATATACTCACCATACTGCTTGTTGTCAAGTGAGGGCTTGCAATGCCAGGAATCAATGGATGTGCGACTGACTCTGAAAATAGGTAAGTAGAAGATTGAACACATTATAATCACAGGAATTCACATTCACATTTCAATATCACTTATGCTTTGGCTACGCGTAGGCGCTCCAACTTCAAATACTTGGCCAAAAAAGTGACATTTTCTCTTTAAATCGCACTATTTTGTGGTAATAGACTAGAAATAAAGGGTGCGGCATTATCCTTTACGCAAAATAATGTGTCCTCGGCAGTAAAAGCGTTAAATGGGTTTGGCGCGCCTGCCCATTTTACGCTTTTACTGCCTCTGACACATTATTTGCGTGTAAAGGATAATGCATTACCCTTTATTTCAAAAAATAGATAGCCTTTTTCAGCAGCTGGTCAGAAACCTTTGGAAGTTAGTTCAGGGAAATGTTGTAAGCAGTAAACAAAAACACCAATGGCAGCAGAGTGATTGAGACCATGCAGCATGAAATGATTGTTCACACCAATCGTGTAATCAGGAGCGTGGCAAGAACTTCGGGGCCAATGGACAAGGAGCAGTGCAGGGCCCTTTTAACATCTCATTTATCACCCTTATTAACTTTTCGCTTTTTCAAATCACCACAAATTGATTGAAAATGTTTTTATCGCCATGTTTCTCCTGAAATGGCCTAGCTCCATTGTAGGTTACTAACTTCACTTGGTGGCAAGACGGAGGAATAACAGCACTTGTTTACATTATGAGAGCGAACAACAGCACTTGTTTACATTTTGAGAGCGTACACAGCATAAACACATTAGTGATATTCTGATTGGCTGATTCAATTGTCTGGCAATCATAACAACAAACTGATAATCTGATTGTCTAATTTCGTGTAGAAGCGTTGGTCAGTGCAGAGCAGCGCTCTTGAAGGGAACCAAGTATGTCGCTCATTCATGGCATTTTCAAGCCCTGCGATCATTAACAGGACGCTCGCATCAACCAGAGTAAAAGAGTGCCATACTTCTCTGGAATCTAATGTAAATGTAACAAAACATACTCCTCAAAATGTTGATATTAGACTTCAGATCAACAGCAGGTTTTATCATAAAACCAAAATATTTAATATGTTTAGCCCCATGAGAACTACCTACCGATTGGCCAAAAAGAAGTTTTCATTATCAGTTGGCCCAATCAGCAACATTGTTAGAATAATTTCACCACGCAAAAAAATTGGAGTGAATTATTTACAAAGCTCCATTCTGATTGGTGATTTAAGTGAAGATATCATGTAAATGACCAATCAGAGGCAGTGTTAGATCGGCAGGTAGTACTCAGGGGGTTAACGATTGAGAAAAGAGATTGATATATATTTATACCTCTATGTTTGCGTGTAGCTGGTGTTCTTGCTAGCGGTGTAGATGGTGCAACCGTCCCTTGTGTCTTGGACATTGAAGCTGGTGTCTTTACTATTGGTTTAACTACACTGACGGGTGTCCCATGTCTGGACCTTGTGACTCGGCTTGGAGATTTGACCGTATCGTCGGATTCAGTGAGCACAAGCTTACTGATGGTTGTGCATAGGGAGCTCTGTAGGGACAACCTTGGATTGCTGGGCATGAAAGCCTGGGGACGTGGGGTACCTTGACGACTACCTGGTTTACTGCCTGGTGTAGGGCTTGTTCTCCTGAGGAATGCAGCACTGAGTGGGGAACCAGCTAAAATAGTTGGACAAAAGAGGGAAGCAAAACGTTAGATGATTTTGACATTAAAATGAAATTTCTCAATTCATATCAATTCATATAAGTTCTACAGGGGCACGTGCCCTGGGCCCCATTCTCCTCACCTTAGGGGGGGCAGGCGAATTGATCAATTCAGCACCCCTCCAAGAGATGAAAGTGAAGAACTGACTTACACCTGTTACTTTGATAATAGACAGAACAGAATTTACATGGATACATTTTAACCTTGACTAATTCCCTAAGGAACTTAGACCAAAAGTGGGGCTTCATCTTTAAGACCGAAATTCACTGAACTTCATTTTAACCAAAATAACTTGGTGGTATTTGTGTAAATTTTCGCCATTATGTATCCTTGGTCCCGGGTGCCACAACCACTTGCTACGCAACTGTGTGCTGGATTAATATTATATTACAGCAATCCAGTTAGCTCAATTGGTAAGGTGGTCGACTTTGTTGCTTCACGGTACAAGTTTGAGTTCTCATGACAAAATTGAGCTAGCAAGAAATTTCACCTGGACAAGAAACTTACTGCTTACTGCCATTAGTCCCAGTTTACATTATGTACATGAAACTATAGGAGCTGATCCTGGCTGTGATGGTTGATGTATGCTGATTAGGGTTTGCACTGATATCGAACTGCTCATCCCTAAAAAGGTTTATGAAATGATTTAGGCTATTTGGATCAGTGACTATCTGTACAGTGTATAGTCTTGTGGGTCCTGCAGCACACTATAAAGATCACCACTCTGTCCAAGGTTGCATCATAGCCCAAAGTGATCAATAAATCCCAATAACTTATTACATTGAGTAATTCTAGTTGAAATCATTCACCCCCATATGACAAGGTTAATCTCACACACAGGGTGTGGAATTCAAATTGAGTCATCCATTCATCTAACCCCATTTGAAATTCACACTCTCTATGTGAAAGACTAAGGTTGTGTCTTCCACAGGTGGTGTATGGATTTCAACTGCAATAGCCCAATGTCTAATGAAGCCAAGTGGTATATCAAGCAAGGTACGGTTACATGTTGTCCAAAAGGGTCACTTCCCAAATCTATTCCTGACTCTAATCCAAACACACTAGCCTAACCTGAACACTAACCCTAACTTTAAGGTTATACGATGTATTGTTGGTCGAAGCAGCAGAAAAAAAAGTAGTTCACAGCATCTTGCCAATGGTAGTGACTAGTGAGCTTCAGCAAAAATTGCATTGCTCAATTCATAGTGAGCGTGTAGAAGAATTCAAATATCACAGATATACTTTTGTCAGTCCTGTGGTTCTTGTAAAGAGGGCTGAAACAACAACACTTTTGTAAAACATACATAACTCATTAAACAACAATAAATTAAGCAAGTTTTCAAAGTATATGATTTGTAGAATGAACTTTTGCAAAACACCAAAGTGTTATTTTTCAATAATATATTGATTCAGATAATTTTTTTGGGCTGCTTCACCAACAATACCTTGTATATCCTTAATCATTTATAACCTAAAATGCCCTAAACCCTTTTAAAGGTTACAAAATCCTCTCACGTACCTTGACAGTGGACCTTGGGTGATTTGACAGGACTTTCCACTTTAAAGAAGCCGCCTTCAAAGACCACCTTCTCACTGTCCTTGCTTCTGGTAGCCTTGGCTTTCATAGCAGCCCTGGCTGCCATTAGTCTTTGTCTTGCGGCAATACGATCTGCAGCGGCTTTCTTGGAAGCTGCAGTGGCTTTGGGTTTCTGTAGAAGGAAATCATATCAAAACTTTAGTTTCAGATTTGATTTTTAAAGCTAATATGTGATGCGATCAAGCAAAATGAGTCTGACGTCGATCAAAATCAGAATTCAGTTTTCAATCTCATTAGATGAGCCATTTTTAGAGCTATATTTTGCTGAAAACCCCATCATAATTAGATTTATGGTTCCAGAGATAGGTATGCCTACATTGCCTAGAGGGCTCCTTCAACACCCAACTTGTGACCACAGAAATGGCTTAACTGTGTAATCCCCATAGGAAAGTACAAAAATTAGAAATTTGGACATCAGAAACTTTACGTAGAAAGTCACAAACTGTCAATTGGTATACCTTGATACAAAAGTTATCATACAGTGATAGTAAGATTTTTTCAAATGAAATCGCTTTTGTGTAAAATGGATCGCCATGCTGAAAAATGCTGCATTACTTGCTTTTTGTACAGTAATTCATTATAAAGGTACAGTCGATGATGGTCACAGAAATTGGAAAAAGACATTTGCCCATAACTTTGTTAATTTTTGTCCTACAGACATGGTTGAAATGTGAAATATCCTACTTGAAAATTTGATGATCATACCTACCAGAGATATAGCCATTTGAGTGTTGTTCAAAACAATACAATACAAAGGAAGTTGAATACTATTATTGGTTATATCTCAAAATCAATATTCCCGACATCCGACTCATTTTGCTTGATCGTATCACATAGGTACTATATGTTTAAAATCCATACACCCTTGTGGATGACAGCAAATCTTCCACAGATGGAGTATGGGTTCCAAATTGGGTAGACAATTGGGTAATTTCTATGATACAAGTAACAATGTTTATAAGAGAAGCATGAGTGTGCCGAGGCTTGTGGATCAACGTCTAGGCGTTGTGCCTAGATGCGTAGCGCACTATAAATCACTGCGATTTAAAAAAAATCATTAACGCCCTAGCTAATTCCATTTAGGATTTCCCTCTATAAAAGATGTTCATATCTTCCAAGGCAGATTTCACATGCAATAGTGGAATTGTCATCAGGTGCACTCTTTAGTTGCTCTGAAGATGACACCCACTAGAGTACTGAAAAGGACTTCTCTAAGATTAAATTAAAGCCAAGAATTTTCTGCTTTACAAATGCTAAATTCCGCTTTGTAATTTTAGCACATTTCTGACATAATAAAATTTCACAAGAATCTTGTGACGATCATTGCGATTTGCAAAGTTGGGATGGGTAATTGGGTATCATGGCTGCAATGGGGCGTTGTAATGGTAAATCTATGACGGATTTTACTTTATTTTGATGAATTTTGAAGACCCATTTCATTTAGTATTTTATTTATTTCTTTTCAATTGTATTTTTTCCTTTTTCCAGGTCATTTTTGCTTATTTTTTTCTCAGAAATGCGTTTTCCGCTTTATCTCCGAATTCCGCGATTTTCGCGGAATTTCCGCAACACGGAAAATTCTTGGCTTTAGATTAAATCCTACTCAAATTGTTTTACTAACATAATATGGTACATCTGATTTAATATTTACCTTGTTAGCAACCTTCTTGACCTTTGGTTTAATTTTGACCTCCTTCACCCAGTTGTTGGCCTGCAACTTGTCCAGTTCAGCAAACATTTTTTCAACATCTTCCACCTAGTTCAGGCATGGCAAATTGAAAAATGTAAATTGATTATAACAAAATGATGCGTTATATCACCCAAACATTCCTAAGGGGACGTGGTCCAATCTTTTCATGTTCTATGTAATGAAGTATATTCATACGAAGCGGTAAACATAAATAGAAAGCAAAACATTTTAGACTTCTACGCTACTCAAATTTGGTACACTCACCAAAACGCTTTCATCAGCGACTTCAGCGGAGGTTATTGCTCTGAAGATTTGTTGTTGCTAGCAGTGCTGTACGGTGCAATTTCGCTCCCAAGTGAAAAAACTTGGGCGCCAACTGAGTTGAACAATCAAAACTTTCAACCTATTATATCCTACACTGACAGGCATGCACGCTCATTCAATTACACTATATTTGTTTATTGATACTGGCATATAAGCAGCCTTTCAAGTTGTAACTTGTTTACCGTGGGGCAGGAATCCTGGCAATTAAAAGCTACAACAGTTGGTCACCATTCAATTTGCACCAGGGATTCAAGATTTAGTCGCTTCAGAAAAAATCTAGCCGCCAATGCGACTAAAATAGTCGCATCGTACAGCAGTAACAGCACTGGTTGCTAGTGATGTTGAGACACATCCGGTAACATCAAATGTGTAGATCATGTCAGACAAGAAGACACCCCTAGCCCCGGAATCAAGAGGGCACCACAACATCTTTTTGTGTGACGTCATCTACACCTGTGACATCATCAGAGGCGTCTCAACATCACTAGCAACAATAAATCTTCAGAGCAATAACATCCGCTGGTTTAGCCAGTGAAAGCGCTCCAGTGTACCAAATTTGAGTAGCATAAAAGTCTAAGTTTACTTTCTATTTTCATGTTGTTTTCTAATGGGCTATACTTTGTTTGGCTTCTAATTGGCCAAAAAAAGGGCTCATCATGTAGAAAGAATGAACATTTTACCAACCCAAAGTGTTTCAATTAAACAAAACAACAAATAAATGCAAATCCCGACCAGCACACATCCCAATTTGAAAAAAAAAAAAAGCAAGGAAATGTGTCGGCACAGGATTTGAACCCATGACCTTCCAATCTCGAGAGCTCTATTGCTTATCCCACTAATAAACCACTGGTTGGGATTTCTGTTTATTTGTTATTGTCTTGTTTAATTGTAACACTTTTGTAAACTGTTCTTTCTTTCTTAATAATTATATTCAGTTTCCTCAATGCAGTCAGCAATCGTTCCCCATAGTATTTATTTGTTCATGTGTAGGATGCATAGCCCCATTACCTATTTGACTCATCGTGTATTTATACTGATAGTTAATTGACTGGCCAATGTAACTCACCTGATATGATACCATCTCCCAGAATCCCACCAGATCAGTGCAGTGTGTCTTCAGCTCACCGCGGTCAAACTCGCAATCATCAACCAACCCGATGAATTGCTTGAAGCGTTGATCCATCAATAGCTGGGCCTTGCCGGCTGTACTTCGAATCTCACCCAACACTGGAAAGGATAAATGGATGGACATAAAAGGTATGAATCAGGGGTTTCTTTAAGCATTTTGCTGAATGGGTATATTAGGCCAAAAAAAAAAAAAAAAAGTTTGTCTCAAAGCTGGTAGCGCAGATTTGTAAAATCACGCGATTTGACAAAAAAAGAATTGTAAAATCACATGATTTGACAAAAAGAAATGCGGATTTTTTTTTTTTTAATAGTTTTTCCAGAAAATTGGGCAAAAATCGGACTTTTTCTCAAAATACCATAAAAAGTCGGGGGGAAATCTCATTTCGTATTTGTTTTCAAACCACTCGGATCGTGAGCTTTGAGACAAACCCTTTTTTTTGGGGGGGGGCCTTACATTGTGAATTTTTCATTAGAATAGTATATTTGTGATTTGGTTTGTTCAAAACATTGCCTAGAGAGTATTTTGTATTTCAAACATGTGTCTCCATTTCACTGAATTGTTGACCCATTTTTTGCTTTTTTAAGACGCTCAAGAACATAAAAAATAGGGGGCAGGTGAACCAAAAATTTCTGCTAGTAGGTACTATTTAGTATGGGGACACAATGGGCCATTAACGAAAGGACATACTGCTGCTTTGTACAGGTGAACGGCAAACAAACAACATCAACTCAGCAGCAAGCATGTCTCAAAACTACCAACTTGCGACATTTGACTCGTTCCCCTTGATCATGTCACATAATATGCATGTTCCCATTTCAACCCTTACCATCTTCGCTAAGACTTGATGCATCCATAACTCCTTGCCATTTTTCACACAGGCCAGTCAACTTTCCAGTCACGCTGCTAACCAACCTCCGGAAATACGGCACATCCTTCTCTTCGTCCTTCACCAAACCTGCATCTTGCATTGTGCCCTCGTCATTCTTGGCTGACGTTTCACACGCTGGTGCAACGACTGCTTCAATCTTTGGTTGGTTGCTGTTGTCTGGCTTCTCAACTAGCTTGGCATCTTCAGTAGATGGCGCTTTCAGCTTTTCTTCTATCGCTTCGGTGATTGGTTCTGTCACTACATTATCTTCCGTCGTAGTTGGCACCTCTTGCATTTCAACTTCTGCTACCGCATTGCTCTCTGGCTCCAAAACTACATCATCTCCTCTCATTTCTGCTGTTTCCATTTCCACTTCCAAAGCTTGTGGTTCTTCTTCCTCACCTACGGCCAACTTCTGACTCAGTTCATTGGATTGCTCGTCAGCCACACTTGACGCTTTATGTGCGATTTCATCATCTTGCTGTGGTTTCACAGTCTCCTCCTTGGGCACATCCATGGGGGCATCTGTTGTCTTTGGTGGTTCATCTTGCTGTGGTTTCACGGTCTCCTCTTCGGGCACATCCATGGGTGCATCCGCTTCTGTTGTCTTTGTTGGTTCATCTTCCTGTGGTTTCACGGTCTCTTCGTCACGCACCTCTATGGGTGCAGCCTTTGCAGGTGCAATAAGGTATGTTTCTGATCGCAGCGCTGGGTTGCTCGGCTGGCCACTAGACACTGATGAGGTAGATAAACTCAGCACTGGGATATTAACTGTTGAATGAAAACAGAATCAAATAGTAAAACATACTCTTTATTAAGTCCTTGAACGTTTGTCTGTAATACCAATAAGGAATTCAGCAGTAATACTGGTAACCAAGTCAAGTTGTACCTAATGGTTGGCTTGGCAGTTGGCATGTACGGTACATGTACCTCATAAAAAAGCAATGGCCATTTATTTATTTTGTTTACTTATCAACCATAACAAATAAACTCTGGCCACCAATATGTTTGTTTACTCTGAGGCTTTATGTTGCAAGTTTTGCCCTTCAAAAATGTATTTTTGAGCTAGAATTGGGCAAAATTGGTGGAAAATGCTAAATTATATTATGCACCCAATTTCCAGCGTCAACCCTGCTGGTCACCATGCATATCGACTACTAAAGGTACTAGATCCGATTGACAACCTCATCCCCCATTTTTCTACATCAAAATTGAGATTGTGGTATCAGAAGAATGCTCATATTTTTCTGATTATCCGAGCAAAAGTTAACCCCCAAAATATTATCTTATTGGTAGGCTTCAATGCAAGATAGGAAATAGAATAGGCTGAATCATCTACATTTCTTCTACTTACTCGGAGGCTCTAGATTTGTAAATGTTTTGTCTGGTCTTATTGCTGACAGTCCCTGTGGTGGTGTGGGCAATTGAAATATTCCAGTCCTGGCTGTATTCAAAGGTGTTGAAGAGCACCTGAAATAAAAGACAAGATCCATGATTGATTGATTATTTTAGTATTCCACAGTTACGTCCAAGTAGCAGATTTGGATTCCACCGTTTAATCTGCCTTAGCTGAAACAGTTTGAATCAAAATCAAAGCGCGGTATCACCAGTTTTTTAACAAAAATGATCTGGTCTATCAACATATTTGAGAGAACAGCATATGATCGCTTTGAACAATGTTCAATGTTAACAGCCTTATATCCAATTTAAAGCAAAAAAATAAATGATGTCCCACATGTATGTTAACAGAGCGAAATCAGGGAGATAACCAGGGTGTCACCAGCCCAATGTAAAGGTTAAAAGTACGATACTTCCATAAAATATACAAAGTTTGACGAGCTTTCAGCCATAGGCCTTTTTTATAGCCATAATAAAATAATTGTCACCAGCCCAAGTTGAGTGCTGGCTAATTTTGTAAACAGGGAAACACCCATCTGGGACATGTGTTAGTCATAGTACGCTATCATGAAACTGTTAACTACAATGTACAACAATAACAATGGCGCACCATGAACGATCAATCAAGTGAATGTTGGGGTGTCTGTGTATGTCGCTGCAAATTACAGTTTTATATGGCCGTGTGTCGTGAACTGGTGTTCTCAATAGGGTGGTGTTGTTTCATATTTTAGTAAAAAATGACTTATTTGTAATAAGTAAGCACCTTTAATCATTTCCAATGCCATCAAATTTACATTCATTTTAAAGCCTATAGTGTAGGGGAGATTGGGGTTAGTTGAAACATTTTTCACAAAATCGTCTTTTTTTAAACACAAACCGATTACTTTCAAGAAACACTAACCATATCAGTATAAACATATACATACATGCTACTAAATACGTAGCCTTAAACTTTATTGGACCTGCTTATGATTATTCATATAATCCAATTTGAAAAAAAGTGTTTCAACTAACCCCACCCCTGGGGCAAGTTGAAACATAGGGTGGGGTTAGGTGAAACATGGCTTGTAAAAATTTCAAAATAATTATTATTGTGTTGTTAGGTTTATACTTCCCTTGAAGGCACCCTTTAACATACATTGTCATACAATCAGTGTGAAAAAATGAATAAATAAATATGTGGGAGTGCGGGTCAATACTTTGGACACAAGGTGACGAGTGTCACCATGGACCAAAATATGAGAAGCCTAAAATATTATAAAATGTACTTTCAGTGTGCACTTTTTGATTGTATTATTGCTTTTTAACCATATTATAGCAATATTGAAGAAATGGTAAACAAGTTACAAATTTTTAAAAAGTCAAATTTTTAATAGGGAGGTCACACTTTAGCCTAATTTGTGTCGTCACAGCACAGAAATTTGACTCGGAGCCCAAAAGTGCTGATTTTGAATTGATCAGAATTACTGATTTTATTCATTCTAAATGACTCTTCTTTCCTATTTTAACTCACCAATGTACAAACATGTTAAATCTTGTTTTTTACAGTCATGGAAAGTTTTGAAATGTATTTTTTTCTGCAATGGCTTTTGACACATTTTTGCTTCTGTTGTGTTTTGTTTGGTGAAATGTCATATCCATGAAAAAATTCTAGTTTAGTTGTTGGGAAATCAAGTTACCCTACAGTGAGGAACATATGCAATGAATTTCTTGCATGATTTTTCCTAATATTGAATACAATTGCTTTCCTGGGATATAACTTTCTTATTTCTACAATAAATGGCTCAAAAGTTATAACAAATTGAAAATGGTACCTTTTTTGGTCGATTTCCCTATAAAAACGTGTGTGTTTTCTATGGGGAAAATCCTACCAAAATTGAAATTTTCATTTTGGTCATTTGGAAAATCAAGTTACCCTACAATGAGGAAAGTATGCAATCAATTTCTTAGGTGGTATTTCTAGATATTGAATAAAAATGCTTTCTTTGGATATAACTTTCTTTTTCTATGATAAACCGTTCGAAGTTATAACATATTGAATATTGTGGTTTTTTATCAATTTGCCTGTAAAAACGTGTGTTTTCTATGGGGAATATCTCTATGGCATGCTACTTTTCGTCGGTCCTCGATTTTTGCCATTTTGCCCATTTTCCAGGTCTTTTATTTCAGAAACTGCATAATATATCATGTCTGTTATTATTTTAATTCTTTAATATTATTAATGGATACAGTATAATTATACTGAATTTGGATCTTTGAAACTCATATTTAAGTTTTTATTCTATATCAAAGTTGCCACTTCGTTAAATGTGGGTGTTTTTCACCGATTTGGGCTGAAAATCTGCATTTTTGGGAACCTTAAAACTGTAATAACTTAAAAACGCTTTGACCGATTTTCACCATTTAAATTGCTATAAGTTTAGTTTTGTAAGCACTTTCATAAAAGCTTTAAACCAAGGAGATAAAGCATTGATTACAAAATAGTGTGACCCCCCTATTTTTAACCATATTTTTCTATGCGATTTTCACGTGTCAACTAACCCCACCTCAAAAGTTTCAACTAACCCCGATGCCTATTTTTACATTTCAAAGTTCATTACACAAAATAAGAAATACAATAAAACTTTTATTTAACATTATTCTGGGACTTACTACTAGTGCTTATGATACTCAAAAAATAATCCCCTGAATCTTCAAACAACACGCATCTTTTCTGAGGGGTATAAAAATTAGTCAGTAAGTCAAAAAACAGATATTCCTTTCCCAAGCCAACACTGGTGGGGCATCAGTGCTGTTGCTAATTTGGTGGATGACCCTTACTAATACCTATTACTAGGTGCCAGTATTTTACCAAATTAATTTTTTGTGTCAGAAAAAAATACAATGTTTCAACTTACCCCGCGTTCCAACTAACCCCAATCTCCCCTACTCCTTAATTTGATACCAAACTTAATATTCTGAGGTTTTTAATTACAAAGTTGTAAGTAATTAAGTAAACGAAGACGCAGGGTGGTGCAATTGGGATACGGAACCATGTAAAGTCTATGGGAGAAATGAGCACTCTGCTCATCAAGGTTTTTCTATATTACAACAATGAATAAAGTCTTTAAATAAGATACTGCCTAAAGGTCTAGAATGTACTCTTTAATTTGGTACCAAATTTGATGTTCTGAGATTTGAAATAAGAAAGATTTAATTAATTAAGTAAACGAAGATGCCAGGTGGTGCAAAATTGGGATACGGCACCATGTAAAGTCTATGGGAGAAACGAGCACTCATCAGTTCATCATGGTTTTCTACATAAATCTCTACTTTTATATTAAAGATCTATTTGTTTTGTGATAATTTAATTAATTAATATTAATTAATTAATTTCAATACAGGCCTGTATTGAATACTCATTAAATTAATTATTCATTAATTATCTAATTAATTAACAAACAAATAAACAAACACTTGAAACAGATTCATCAGGATCGTTCATAGTTCAATTCAAGTAGAAAGGGTTCTTTTTCAGATCCAATTATTCTGGTACTTACTCAGAAATATTTCAATTCCTATCAGGAATCTTGATCACTCTGTTGTGGTGTTTCTAGATGTTTGATGAAACGGCAACACTGTTTGGTCTTGATGACGTTTCCAAACTTCCTGGTTGCCGTTTATTGATGAGTTGATCGTAGATCTTGTCTAGTTTGTAAGCCCATGGCCTTAATTTTGCCATATCCCCGGACAGTGTAGACTCGTCCATAACAAATGAGTACATCATCGCGTGTGAGAAAGCGTGCTGGAAATTACCGGGCGGTGTCGCAGCCCAACTTAAATCAGAGGTTGTTGGGGCAATTAAATCTACCAAACCCCCAAAATCAAACATACCCAAAGAGGAAAGAGTTGCTATAAAACAACTTCAGAAAGAGAAATCTGTCAAGATTTTAGGTGCTGACAAGGGTCGAGCTACCGTCATCATGGATACTACTGAGTATGAGACCAAGTTATCTGACATGTTGAATGACACCAGTGTATATGTTAAACTTGACAAAGATCCTACACCAAAATATAAAAAGCAGTTGGTGTCTATACTCAGCAGACTCGAGAAAGAGGGTAAGATAAATAGTGCGGACAAAAAATATCTGTATCCCACTGCTGAAATTGTCCCTCGGTTTACGGCAGCCCTAAAATCCACAAGAAGGATACCCCACTTCGTCCCATAATCGACTATACAGGCTCGATCGGGTACAATGTATCCCGATCTTTGGCGGATATCATAAGCCCTATATAGTAGGCACTTCTTGTCACCATGTGCTTAACTCAAAGCAGTTAGCCGACGATTTAGGGGAAGTAACCATCAAGGAAGACGAATGCCTCATTTCTCATGACGTGGTGTCCCTTTTCACCAACACTCCGATTGAGATCACTTTAGACATTATTCGTCGGAAGTTGGAGCAAGATCCTGATCTCAAAAAAAGGACACTTCTCAATGTTGATGATCTCATGGAACTAGTCAAGTTCATTTTAACCACAACATACTTCACTTGAAGGGCAGCATATACCAACAGAAGAAAGGCATGGCTATGGGCAGTCCTCTGAGTCCGATCGCCGTAGATCTCTTTATGGAATGGTTGGAAGAGGAAGCCATTGCAACAGCACCGCTCAATTGTAGGCCGACGCTCTGGAAGCAGTACGTAGACGACGTACTAGAGATCATCAAGCGTGGGGAAGTGGACAATCTAACTGAACATCTCAACCAAGTGGATCCAACAGGAAGTATCAAGTTCACGTACGAGGAGGAATCGGAAGGCAGCATACCATTCCTAGATACTCTCATCATCAAGAAACCCGACGGCACGACCAAGGTCTGCATATACAGGAAACCAACTCACACAGACCAATACTTACAGTTCCAATCCCACCACCCACTTCATCAGAAGTTAGGAGTAGTGCGAACCCTGCTCGACAGGAAGGACAGTATAGTCACCGAGCCAGAAGACCGGCAAAAGAGGAGTCGCACATTAAACAAGCACTCGCAACGTCGCGGATACCCAGCATGGACTATCAACAAGGTGAAAGAAGAAAAGAGAATCCAAAACCAAAGAGAAAGCCTTCCAATGACAGTAAAGAAAAGAACAAAGGTTTTGTGGTCATTCCCTATGTTGAGGGACTGTCAGAGCGTGTTTCAGGGTTTTCAAGAAACACGGGTTTTCCACTTGTTTCAAACCCCACCGCACACTCTGAAACCTACTTGTGCACCCTAAGGACAAACGCGACCCATTGCAGACAGCAGAGGCTATTTACTGAAATACCGTGTCAAAACTGTCCCAAAACATATATTGGTGAAACTGGTCGCTTGTTCGGTACAAGACTTTCAGAACATAAAACAGAAACTGAGAAAGTGAGTGCAAAAAGCTTTACTAGGGCACAGAAAAGTCTCAACATCAGAAATTCATAAATCAGCAATAGCAGAACATGTAGCAGCAAAAAATCACGTAATTGGGTGGGAGGAGGCACAGATCATTGACCAAGAAGCAGACAAAACAACACGCTGGCTGAAGGAGGCAATCTGGACAAGAAGTAGGGGGCATAACACCATGAACAAAGACGAGAGGGCTTACAAACTAGACAAGATCTACGATCAACTCATCAATAAACGGCAACCAGGAAGTTTGGAAACGTCATCAAGACCAAACAGTGTTGCCGTTTCATCAAACATCTAGAAACACCACAACAGAGTGATCAAGATTCCTGATAGGAATTGAAATATTTCTGAGTAAGTACCAGAATAATTGGATCTGAAAAAGAACCCTTTCTACTTTAAATAAACAAACAAACAAACAAACAAATAAATAAATAAATAAATAAAGTAAGTAAGTAATTAATTAATTAATAATAGCTACAGACCAAAATTTAATATTTGCTCAGCCTCATTCATATTATGGAATTTTAAAATTGGACATTTAAAAAAATACGCACACATTTATATTAATGATTATGTTATAATTGCTCACTGCATGTGAGCTATTAAAGAGTGTCAAGAGAGTAATAAAAATTACGGTGAATTTGGTAGGGCTCGGTTGCTCACACAACCTTTTTGGATAGTTTATAAAAGCAACAGTGCCCGAAAGTATTGCTAGGAAGAATCTGAAGTGAGTTAAACTTGTAGTTAATACCTACAGTTTTTACATGTTTGAAGTCAACACAAGAGATTGGTTCTTTTTATTTTTTTAAACTGAACAAAATTTACGTCTTTTATGTCGGCATGTTTCGGTGTACCGTGACATCACACCACAGAAAGTACCCTATCTGTGCAACCTTATCAAAGTAAACATTTTTAGGATAGTTGTTGCTTGCACTTTACAAATGTATTAATGTTTTAAAGAATAAACTAAGATTTTAGTATAAAGAGGCCCTTTTAGCAATTCAAGTATTATTTTTGTATTTTCCTCAAATTTTGATGGAAAATTTTGTAACGTGTCATTCCGTGTATCAAAAAAGTACATCAAGTAGGGGTAACCCTATCAAAGTATACATTTTTGGGTGGGCTATTGCCTCTACTTTGCACCAATAAGGCTGTTTTTTAGATAGGTGCTATGGTTTGGATGTTACATGTTTTTGAGGAGGTGCTACTTTTTGACAACTTTTTCATGCATATTTGGATTTTTACCTGATTTAGACTTGCCCCTACTGAAAATTAGATGCCATTTTTGGAAAGATTGGACTTTTTCCATTCAGAAAATGTTTACTTTTGCTATGATAGGATATATAATTTTGAAGTTATGAATGTTTCAATGCGAAATGATGCGCGATCCTAGAAATTTACTAACGAAACGCAAAGGAACACCACTTCAAGACACACGGCCATATGCATGTGGACGTGAAAATTGCAGATTTTGTACTAGAATTTTACTGTAGCCTAAGATGTAGTGTAAGTTGTACTTTTAAGATCATTGTAAAGCGCTTTGTTCATACTTATGCTAAGGCGCTATATAAATTCCATTTATTGTATTGTATTGTATATATACTATTTTGTACTTGCAAATAATGATTTTCTTTTTGTTTTTTTTTATCATAAAAAAACCTGCCATCCCTGTTACAAATCTCACCTTCTGTCTGGTGTCTTGGGTACAAATTGGGAAGCCTGGACGGTGAAATCAAACTTGAAATCCACTGGCGCAAATGATGGTCCTTGTAGGAAAGACACGGTAGGCTCACCTCGCTCAAAGTTAACACTGGTCTGTGGAACTATATTTATGATAAAAATAAATCATTAATGTACTATAAAAACAAAATACCACATTTAAGGATAATTCATAATCTCATGAATACCATGTTTTGTTATTTGTAAAATGTGAATGCAAATCGAGGTCATTAGCATCTCACAATTGCGTAATTGTTCCAGCATAAATTTAAGTAACCTCTGCGCGCGCTCTGTGTCAAACAAACTGCATGCTGGTCGCTGTATTTGGATTGCGCGCTACCATATTTGCAGATTGTGATACGCAGTTTTGTTATTGGCCGTATATAATAAGCAAAAATTATTTGGCTTTTGCTACTGCGCACGTCAATAAAGTCTCAACTTGCACTTGCGTAAATCATAAGCATGATGCGCCGGTCACGCATTATGCAACACGCTAACTGCTGTGCCCTACTTCATGCCATTCTATATCAACACACAATGTTATCAGTCGAACAAAATTTACTTTGCTGCTCAACCAGAGACTATAACCAGAAAGTGATCACAACTTGCACATGGATTAACAAGTATTTATTTTTATGAACAAGAGTACATAAACTTCCATGGGAGTGTGGTGTGCACCTGTAATTTCAACAGCAGCTGCAATTTTTCTATACTGGTCAAAAAATAAGTCTTTTTTGATGATTGTGCAAAATGTTGCGTGGGAGGAAAGAGAGCTTAGAAGGGCAAACTTACATGGGTTTACAGTTTTCATGACTGATTCCTCTTCTTCCTCCTGCTAAGAAAACAAACAAAGTCATGTAAAGAAATTCATTGAACAAATTGAAATTTTTACCTGGGGCACCTAGCGTAAATAAACATTGATAAAAGAAACCAGGGCATCTGGCTGGGTTAGAACCAGTAACCTTCATAATAATAGAATGATGCTCTAACCAACTGAGCTGCAGATAAACGCTGCAGAGCCGAATATTAAAATTTAATAGAATGATCGATGTTTGTCGCATTCCTAATAAACCAGCCATCAGAAAGTGCATTACCCTGTATAAGTTATTTTAAACACGTTCATTCTTTGATCCTACAAAACTATTGTACATAAATAAAATTTGTCATATTTGGGCCCATGATACAAACTCATACAAAGTGATATTGTCAATGAAATGCAAGAAAATGCTACGGCTAGCAGGTCAGCTCAAAAAAGACTGTGGGATAAATAATCAACTTGTTTGAAAAGCTGATGACATTGCAATAACATGGTTCTTACCCTAGTCTACTAATATGAGTGATTTGTTATGCATTTGGTCATGTGACAAAGATTAAGGGGCCTGGGGCAAGATGTGTGAACTGCACTGACATGGGGAAGATTATGAGGGGGTAGTTCAGTGGTAGATCACCAGCGCGGTCATCTTCAGAGTCTAATTTCACACTTCTTAAGATGAGCACTCCTGGTGTAGTTCTCTCTTGGAAGATAACTCAATCCAGTTGAAATTCATTACACCCCCTATGGAAGACATGACCTTGATCTCCCACATCAGGGGGTGTAGATTTCAAACAAATAGGGTCACTCAGTCAGGTAACCCCATTAAAAATTCACCTTCCCTGTGTGGAAGAACAAGGACATGTCTTCCATGAAGATGGGGGGGGGCAGTATATGGATTTCAACTCAAATATTTTTTAAATATTATACCTCTTCTTTCTTTGAAGATCTTGTACCACTCCTGGATCGTGCTGCCCGAGATGTCTGCTTGGGTTCATCCTGAAAAGTAAACAAATGCAATAAATAAAAACTTAGCTGCTTTGTCCTTTATAATTTGCACTCTGAAATTTTTATTTCAGATTTTTTATAATCTGTCCACTCGTCATCTTGGATTCATGGGGATAGATGTAAAACTACAATCATTAGTCCGAATTGGATCCGATGCACAAAACAGGGCTGTATACTACTGTGTAGCAGCATGTTGAGCCCTGTGTTCAACTTGAGTAATCTGCAGTGGGCTATTCAAGTTCACTGAAATCTCCGGTATAGAGGCCGTCAGCCTTTCGCCATCTTGTGGGTACAAATGATACGCGTGTTCATGCGCCAGACACTACGCGCACGGCGCAGCTTGCCACGCAGTTGTTTTCACGCAATCGACGCAGTGATTTTGCTGTTCACACATGGAGATGGAACGACCATCGCAGCGTGTACCCACAAGATGGTGGCATATGACGTCACGCTGACGGCCTCTATGGGGATGAAAACCCCCTGTGGAAGACATTAACTTAATCTCCCACACAGAGAGGGTGTAGATTTCAAATGGAGTCACCCATTCAGGTAACCCCATTTAAAATTCACAACCCCTATGTGGAAGATTACCCCATAGGGGGTGTATGGATATCAACTGAAACTTTTTTTGAATATTATACCTCTTCTTTCTTTGAAGATCTTGCACCACTCCTGGATCGTGCTGCACGACTTGTCTGCTTGGGTTCATCCTGAAAAGTAAACAAATGCAATAAATAAAAACTTAGTATAAAAGCTGTATAATCTACATGCATAATAATTCTTGTTTAGTCACTATAACAAATCATTTTGTAGAGTCAGCGTCTTAGGGACTCCTCTGCCTTTCCTATCATTATGGGCAAAATTAATGCCTTTGACTGAAGCTTAAGTATAAATATGGCCCATTTCACGGTTAGGCGCCACTTTTGGTGAAAAAAACTTGAAATTTTCAAAATGGATTAAATTTCATTTAATTGGGGTTTTCTTTTCCACATAAGACCAGATTTTCATAAAAATATCATTTCCCAGCTTAAATCTCTCTACTTCTTGAAGAAAATTATAATTTATTATCTCATGTCATGTAATTTTTTAACAAATTTGATAAATATTGAGTAGTGAATATTTATACTTTTACTGTCCAATACATATAATAGATATTTAAAACCTGACCAAATTTGGGCAAATTTTGTTGTGTAATGACACATTTATGGCCACTTACATGTAATTTTTGTGGTAAAAAAGGGAAATTGACATGAAAAGGTTTACTCAACAATTTTAATAATCAATGAATGACTCTGATATTTCACAGCTTTGATGGTCATAATATGGGCAATGTTCACAAATAATATCAGCCAGTTTGAAAGCACAGGTCAAATTCAAGATTCTTATGTTTGTGCAATTTTGGATGTGACAGATGTCAATGTGAACGGAAACCACACATTGTAAAGCAGAGTATGTTTCAGAAAATAATGATTCAAAGAGTTTTCACACACTCAGTAAATTAAATGGGATATATTGAAACATATTAACCTGTGTTAGTGTTCATTTTAAAACATTGTTTACAATTTATAGAGGTGGATGTGACATTTTTAATTGTGAACAGAATATTTCATTATTATAAACAGTTTGCTTGTCAAAATATAAGCTTTAAAGCACTTCTAACACATATATTTTGATAAATTCTATTGAATTGAGCAATGCTAAAATGTTTTTCCTGACCCTTTATATTTTTGCCAAGCAAAATGTTTATAATACTGAAATATTCCGTTCACAATTGAAAATGTCACATCCGCTTCTGTAAATTGTATACAAAACTGTCCCCTAAAAGACAACAACAAAGCCATGAAATAATCATATGTGACATGTATGAAATAATAAACCTATTTTAGAAAGTCAAATATCATGTTGTTTAAGTATTTTGGCCTAAAACTACTAATTTTGAGGATGTGACATGTGAGCGGAAATTGAAGCTTTTTGAATCTCCTGTCACAATTAAAGAAGGCATGCTGAATTAAAACTTATTGTGCCTTTTGATCCCCACAAACTTGTAATGAAATAACTTCAAACTGGCATCCTAGTCCCATACCTGTCTTAGTTCTTTGAAGAAACTATTTTGGATGTGACAGGTACCATGGATGTGACACATGTGAACGGAAACTTTGAAATGACATCTGCAAGCTAAGTTGATGAAGGAGTTTTCATTAAATGGTGTCATTAGATAGCTCATAGCAGGAGATTTTAAAATCAAGGAGAACAAATTCTGCCACTTATTTGTTAATAAATTATACTATTTGGAAAATTAATGGGATGTGACAAAATTGTGAACGGAATTTGTTGGCAAAAATTCAAAATATCGCTGTATCTACGTATTAAGAGCAACAAGTGTAATTTGTTCAACAAATAGTAACAAGACTCTGAACTTTACTAAAACACACTAGTTTGCCATTCATGTAAAGTATTAGTCAATCTATTCCACATTGAATAAGGTACATAGATGTGAACGGAAAATGTCACATCCGAATTCAGAAATTTAAATGGTTCTCATGCTAGTTTAACTGACAACTACTACTTTGTTCATGTATGGCTGTATAGTGCAACTTGTTCATTACATAAAAACAACAAAAGCAGCTGGTAGGCTCAACATAGTTAAAAGTGGCAGCATTGGAAAATAAATGTCTGTTTTAGGTTGCTAGTAAAATGTGGTTTTGACCACTTCTGACCCCTGTGCGCCCTGAAAGATAAAAGCAGAAAGGCCGATTAAGCTAGTGGAGGTAGGCTATACAGAGACAATGAAAAATCACCAACAGTCAATTCTGTAACCCCATTATTTTTTACACACCAGGCCAGATACGTTGAAAATCAAAAAGTGGCGCCTAACCGTGAAATGGGCCATATCTATAACTATAGCTGAAATGAAGTGGACGGGGATCAGATTTGCAAGTAGCAAAGCACTGAACCCCCAATTCATCTTCAGGACAATTAGTGGATTTTTAGCGGGTTCGCCGTCGGACAAGTTTAGTCCGATCAATCCTATCCACCAATTCAACTTCAGGAGTAAACTACAGTAGGGGAGATTGGGGTTAGTTGGAACGCGGGGTAAGTTGAAACATTGTATTTTTTTCTGACACAAAAAAATTAATTTGGTAAAATACTGGCACCTAGTAATAGGTATTAGTAAGGGTCATCCACCAAATTAGCAACAGCACTGATGCCCCACCAGTGTTGTTTGAAGATTCAGGGGATTATTTTTTGAGTATCATAAGCACTAGTAGTAAGTCCCAGAATAATGTTAAATAAAAAATTTTATTGTATTTCTTATTTTGTGTAATGAACTTTGAAATGTAAAAATAGGCATCGGGGTTAGTTGAAACTTTTGAGGTGGGGTTAGTTGAAACGTGAAAATCGCATAGAAAAATATGGTTAAAAATTTGACTTAAAAAAATTTGTAACATGTTTACCATTTCTTCAATATTGCTTTAATATGGTTAAAAAGCAATAATACAAGCAAAAAGTGCACACAGAAAGTACATTTTATAATATTTTAGGCTTCTCATATTTTTGTCCATGGTGACACTCGTCACCTTGTGTCCAAAGTATTGACCCGCGCTCCCACATATTTATTTTTTCACACTGATTGTATGTTAAAGGGTGCCTTCAAGGGAAGTATAACCCTAACAACACGAAACTAAGCCTTTTGAAATTTTTACAAGCCATGTTTCCGCTAACCTCACCCTCTGTTTCAACTTACCCCAGGGGTGGGGTTAGTTGAAACACTTTTTTCAAATTTTCAAATTGGATTATATGAATAATCATAAGCAGGTCCAATAAAGTTTAAGGCTGTATTTGTAGCATGTATGTATATGTTTATACTGATATGGTTAGTGTTTCTTGAAAGTAATCGGTTTGCGTTAAAAAGACGATTTTGTGAAAAATGTTTCAACTAACCCCAATCTCCCCTACGGTCTGCTTAATGTTTGGAGGCTTCAATAGGACAGGCAATGTGCTAATATTGCAGTTGAAATCCACACACCTCCTACGTGTATGGTAGGCATGGCCGACTGGCCGTATCTCCAATACAGGGGGTGTAGATTTTAAATGGAGTCACCCGTTCCGAGTATCCCCATTTGAAAATCACTCTCCGTGTTGAAAATGTTGTCTTGTATTCCATAGGGGGTGTATGTAACCCAATCATAAATTTATTTTTGTCGTTGGGCAGGAAAAAACCTGTCTCATTGGCCTCTGAACATGTTTAAACCAAAACCTCATATGTAACCTCTTGGCAATTTTGTTTTAAACATGTTCAAGGGCCACAAGTACATTGGAAATGCTTGGAAATCCAGGCCACATGACCAGGTGCATGTACAGCATAATAAAGTGTACTCAAGCATCTTTGCGCTCACATAAATTCACTGTAGCCCTCGCTAGTGACACGCATGAAGCAAAGTGCATAAGTGCTGCGGTCAGCAGCTGCTTGATGACCAGGAATGATACAGACTTATCATAAACTAACAGCAGATGTCTTCAGAAAAACTTTGATTTGAAAATGTCTAGATCAATCAATAATGTCAAATGCAACATTTTCCAAATTATTTTTCCAAATTTCATTTTTTACGACACTCTCGGGTAGACTCAGTCAGTGATGTTACATCCTACCTTTGGCTTCTTCTGATGTGCTGCTCTCACACTTGCTCTGGTTGTACGAGTACTTCTTGTTGGTCTAACCTGCTTAGGGATCACAGGGAGGAGGGAAAGTGGTGCAGAGGGGAGGGTTGGGAAGGCAAGAAATTAATTAGTATTTTTATTTTAAAGTTTAATTAGTTAAAATGTTTAAGAGTAGTATTGCGTACCAATCAAAGAAAATCAAAAATAGTTGGCAGACTTCAAAAAATGGAATTTCTTCTTACTTTATATCAGGGTGCAACTTTGGTCAAAGTCTACAAAAATCAAAATTATTTCATCACTGCACCTTCGTTACCATAGCAACGGCCAAAACATCAAAATGACCGGTTTTAGACTATTTCGCACTTTTACAAGGCTAAAAAATAACAAGTTTCAGGATTCACCATATGAAGGAAAAATAGAAGTAAACCTTGAGAGTTCCACGACATAATTGGCAACATCTAAGCTTTCTAAAAATACTTTGTTTTAACAGCCATTGTCAGTAAGAATGGGACCGAAATGGGACTTTGTGATTCAAGTGCGTCATGGATTTTCTTTTAAAAAAATAAGATGATGCATCATCAGTCCAAGAAACTACCCCAAAATTTTAGCTTCCTCGCTCATTTTGTTTGTCCGAAAAAAATTATTGAAATTTTGGCCCCATAAACATCGTTAAATGGTTTACCAATTAGCAGCCACTAGAAAATTGTGCGCCAACGTTGGCCCAGTGAAAAGAAAACAGTTTTGAATCCTTCTATGGGTATCATTACAATGATGCAAAAAAATTGTTGGGTTACCATTGGCGCATCGTAATAATCAAGTTTAAAATATTAGTGAAAAGCGCCTCGTGCTGTTTTCTGTGGCTTTAAACTCATTAAGCCATTAAGCACCCACAAAAAAAAAGCAAGTTGAAATGGATAAACTAATTATTTAGAATCAAATGCAAATGCAAAATTGATGGGTGCTCGTTGGCGCAAGAAGAAAATGGAGGTCAAAGGTCAAATTTTCTAATTTTGCGCCATTTTCACGCCTCATTAATTTCATGCGCCAAGGTCTAAGAACAGAAAAATTTGTGTTCAGTGGTAAACAAACTGTAACTCTACTAAAAGAAGCAGTAAAAAGCTTGGGTCCTGTTAGTTTAGTATTTTTTATGATTTTCTAAATATCATCTTAAAGCAAGTAAACAGTAAATAATATGCCATGCCGTACTATGTGCGAACTTTAAGCATCCTCCACTAGATATGCCAACAAGTACCCATGGTGTTTTAACTTCAGTTAGTTTATTCAAGTGCTGTTGCTTGCATTTCTGTGGAAATAAGTGTGGGCTCATATTGGCGCAAGGATATTTTAAGGGTCAAAGGTCAATCCAAAATCACAAAATGCTACTTTTATGTTGGTTTGTGCGACCAATATGCAATCTTCGAGTGTCCATTTCTCGATGTGCCAACAAGTACCCATGGTGTTTTAACTTCATTTAGATTATCCAAGTGCTGTTACTTGTGTATCTGTAGGAATATGTTTGGGCTCATGTTGGCACAATGATATTTTGAGGGTCAAAGGTCAATACAAAAAACTCAAAATATGACAAAGTGCATTCTTTGAGTGTTGGTAATTTCAATGCCAATAAACTCCCATAATTTTTTCACTACCTATGCCAACTTGATTTATTCAATTTCTTCACAAAAAGCCTTGAAGTTGGGATAATGTTGGCATTATATGAATATTTAAAGAGCCCAATATTACAAGTATGAGACCAACTTCTGCATTTTTATTTAAAATGCAGAAGTTGTGCAAGCTTTTTATATATAATTATTGAAGAACAATATTGCATTTTGACTGCAATGAATCAATATACTTATACTTATAACATGTGCAGGCTTATAATATTTTGGAGAACATTTTTGTAAACCATGAAAACTTAAAATGTGTACATTCCACTTGGTTTGTTTTGGATGGTCAAATGATCTGAAAATGCAGGGTAAGTTTTGATTTATACACATTCTGCATTCAACAGTATTGAAGTGTTATTCTTAAATATCACTGTGCAATGAGCATCCATAAGACTTAACAAGCAAATATACACTCCATTTGAGGTAGATATTGGGACAATGTTTGTGCACATTTTCACAGTTGCACAAACTCGCAAAAGAGTTGCACTTTGTGCTTTAGGATTGACCTTTGACCCTTAAAATATCCTTGCGCCAACATGAACCCAAACAAATTTCTACATAAATGCAAGTAACAGCACTTAGATAAACTGATTGAAGTAAAAACATTATGGGTACTTCTTGGCACATCTAGTAGTGGACGCTTGAAGATTGCGTATTAGTTGCAGGAACTATCAAAAAGTAGCATTTTATGGTTTTGGATTAACCTTTGACCTTAAAAATATCCTTGGACCAACATGAACCCATATTAATTTCTACATAAATGCAAGTAACAGCACTTAGATAAACTGATTGAAGTAAAAACATTATGGGTACTTTTTGGCACATCTAGTAGTGGATGCTTGAAGATTGCATTTTGGTTGCATGAACTATATAAAGTAGCACTTTATGGTTTTGGATTAACCTTTGACCCCTAATATATCCTTGCGCCAACATGAGCCCAAACTAATTTCTACATCAATGCAAATAACAACACTTAAATATGGTGTATGAAGTAAAAGCACCATGGGTACCTGTTGGCACGTCCTGTTGTGGATGCTTGAAGATTGATGGAACCCCTATTTGGCCTATTATTTGCTATTTACTAGGCTTTAGGATGATATTTAGAAAATCATTAAAAATAGTGAACCAACAGGACCCAAGCTTGTTTCTATTTCTTTTATTAGAGTTATAGTTTCTTCACCACTGAACACCACTTTTAATGTTCTTTGACCTTGGCGCACAAAATTAATGAGGCGTGAAAATGACGCAAAATAAGAAAATTTGACCTTTGACCCCAATTTTCTCCTAGCGCCAACGAGCACCCATCAATTTTGCATTTGCATTTGATTCTAAATAATTAGTTTATCCATTTCAGCTTGCTTTTTATATGGGTGCTTGATGGCGCAACGAGTTTCAAGCCACAGAAAACAACACGAGGGCGCTTTTCACTAATATTTTAAACTTGTTTATTACGATGCGCCAATGGTAACCCAACCATTTTTTGTGTAATTGTAATGACACCCATAGAAGGATTCAAAACTGTTTTCTATTTACTGGGCCAATGTTGGCGCACAATTTTGTAGTCACTGCTAATTGATAAACTATTTAACGATGTTTTGGGGGCCAAAAGTTCATTATTTTTTACGGACAAACGAAATGAGCGAGGAAGCTAAAACTTTGGGATTGTTTTCTTGGACCAATGTTGCATCATCCTATTTTTTTTAAAGAAAATTTGTGATGCACTTGAATCACAAGAGTCTGAATCTTACAGACAGTGGCTCTTAACAAACAGTCTGTCCTACTTGGGATATTCCATTGTTTCAAATAGGGGTGTTTTTCGTAATTTTTGACTTTCTGAAATATAGCAATATTCAATGAGCTGTAACCCCCAAAGTGGTGCTTTTTATATGTTATATTTTTCAGTGTGGCTGGACTAAATAGTACTGTACCCAAATAAATAAAAAAAAGTTCTGGTAATTTTAATATAGGCAAACAGTGTTGCCATAAAGATAGGTATTTTTCCATAAAATAAGAGTTAGACCAGGTTAAAAATGCTACCACACATGAAAGGAAACATTCTCACATAGTTTTTCTGGACCAGTTTTTCATGAGCAACAAGAATTTATGACGTAAAAATAAAAACCATGTATCCTGAGAACTTCCTGTGAGGGCGCTTTATTCAAAATGGCTGCCAAAATCCAATGAAAAGCTACTATACGTTATACACATAAAAGATAAAAGTGACTAGATTTGGTTTGTATTGATGAAAGTAATGTATAACTATGTCAAGGTATTAATAGAATTGTACCAACAGGTCACAGTTGGGAACGCTTTTCAAAATGGCCGCCAAAATCCAATGAAAAGCATGTATATGGTTAAGGTTATTAATTATTTTAAACTGTTGTGATTTGGTAGTTCACAGCATCTTACGAATGGTAGTGAGCTTTGGCAAAAACTGTATTGCTCAATTCATAGCGAGTGTGTAGAAGAATTAAAATATCACAGATATAATTTTATAGGTGCGGCGGTTCTTGAGTTACGCTGTAAAGAGGGCTGAAACAACAACACTTTTGTAAAACGTACATAACTCATTAACAACAATAAATTAAGCAAGTTTGCAAAGTATATGATTTGCAGAATGAACTTTAGCAAAACATCAAAATATTTTTCAATAATATATTGATCTAGATAATGAAAATCGATTTTTAGGTTGCTTCGACCAACAATACCTTGTGTACCCTTAAAGTAGTCACTTATGAGGTATGATTGCAGTGGCGTAACGTCATAGGGGCACGGGGTTACATGGCCCCCAATCGATCTGAATTTTAAGAATCCCAAAAAACGGACTGCCACCCATATTGGTTGGTGCCCCCTCCCATATGATAACTGATGCTACGCCACTGTATATGCTTGACCAGAGTTTGGTTAAGCATTGATAGCAGTAATGTAAATATACGTCAAGATATTAATAGGAAGGTGCCAGGAGGTCACAGTTGAGGGCACTTTTCAAAATGTCGGACCAACATAGTACACCGTTAAACTTAAAATATTTACTTAAAAAGAGGTATAATTGACCAGATCTTGAATTAATATTGATCCCAGTACAGTAAAATTAAGTCAATGTAATAATAGGAAGATACCGGGGGTCACAGTTGAGGTTGCCTTTCAAAATGGCCACCAAAAAGAGCTGCATGATATCAGCCACAAAGCCACAGATAAAAGTGTTAAGAAAGAAAGTTGTCTTTGATAAGAGAATGTAATAGTTGTCTTTGATGAATCATTCAATAGTTGTCTTTGATCATTGTCACCTCTAAGCAAGTGTTTCAGAGTGCTATATAGCGAGTCAAGATGGCTAATATGATCACCAAATTTCCAAAATGACCACCAGAGAATTGTCCCTATGTATTGACTATTGACAAAGGGCAGGATATTTACTTCATACTCTTCTTGGTTTCACTGAATTCTTTTATTGTGTGTTTATCTTTGAGATCACTCACATCGATATCACTACATTAAGAAAATTATTCTTCATTATCTAGCCTATCTAATCAAAGCGGCATATAGGTTATATATATCTTCTTTTGTGAAAACGTTGCATTCTCTGAAAAGAAGATAGCTGCACTTTGAGTCTGCTAAAACATTTTCCTTCTTTGACACCAATAGACTGGTTTGTTCTCGATGTTGGTAAAGAAACGGTTGAAATCACAAGACAACTGTGAATACCTGGCGATAACTTTGGATGTCATTATTGTCATACCTCTTGTTTGTCTCTCAACATACTTGATGCTTTATGTCAATGAAAAATGCAACAATGATCAAGCGAAAGCCTCATACATGACTGGTAGGTGTAAATGTCCTGACTAAAGTCATCGGGTCAACGGCACATGCAATGCCAGTTGCCTCTGCTGTAACTTCAAAGCAAAGTTAAAAAGTGACACACTGGCCTATTCAAAACAACACGGACTAGACATCTGGTTTGAGAGTGATTTAAAAGAAAAGGAACAAAAGAAAACTGAAACAAAAGAGCTGACAAAAATACAAGTTATGAAAAGTACAGAGAAGTAAAAACGGAAATAAATATTGCGTTAAAATAAAGCTTCATCGAAGAAACTGTGTAGTCTCTTCGTTGCGCTTGTTGGAATCTTTTTGCACATCGTATAGGCCAATTAATTTGTCACTTTTAAAACTGGACCTTCGTCTATTCAATTGCTTCTTCTTGAGGTCACATTGGATTCAATGTGGTGTCATAATGTGCAGGATTAGATAGTGCATATATTACAAAAAACAATTTATCCCAATATGGTTAAGTTTTGAAATAATTGTGCTTATTTTTCCAAGTGTAACTTGGATCGGGGTGGGGGGGGGTGGCTCTCAACTTTAGAAGTGACGGGTATGTGCCTACCGGTGTCGCAAGTAGGGCCTATCGGTAACAAAGCGTTATTTTAAAAAGGGGGTCATTGGGTACAAACAAAATAAAAAAGGGGTCATTGGGTATAATATTTTGAAAAAGGGGTCATTGAGTATAAGATTTCAAAACATGGGTCATCGGGTAGAAATTTTTGAAAAAAATGGAGCAAAATTTGAAAATTTTGACATTATTTTGTTGCATTTTGATGATGTTCTTCTAGAAAAAAGGGGGCATTGGGTAGCCGCAACCAAAACGGGGGGTCATCGGGTATGACTTAAAAAAAGTGGGGTCATCGGGTATGACTTTTAAAAAAGGGGGTCATCGGGTATTAGTCGACTTTAAAAGAGGGTTGACAGGCACATACCGTCGCTTCCAAAGTTTAGTGGCCCCCTGGGGTAAGGATACTTTCTTAGTGCAGTATATTTAGTTAATATGTTGCCCTTTGTGAACATAAATTATTCCTGTGGACATTTTAGTGGTCATCTTGACTTGGTGACTCGTTCTTTTGCACCCTCAAAGCGATAACTTAGAGGTGACAATGATTGAAGACTACGATTACATCAAAGACAACTATTTCAATATTTCAAATATGTTTTTCAATAACATTATCTGAGGCTTTGTGGCTGATTATACTGTACTTTGATAAATATTAATCCAAATTCAGTTCAATTATGCCTCTTAAGTGACGGTGTACCATATATATAAGCTTTTCATTGGATTTGGCAGCCATTTTGAAAAGCGTCCTCAACTGTGACCTCCTTTAGCGTTACATTACTGTCATCAATACTTAAACCAAAATCTGGTCAATTATACCTCATAATTGACTACGGTAACCGTATAATGCTTTTCTTTGAATTTTGGTGGCCATTTTGAAAAGCGTCCCCAACTGTGACCTCCTGGTACCTTCTTATTAATATACCGACTTATCTATACATTACTTTCATAAATACAAATCCATAATCTAACAAATTCTATCTTTTATCCGCCTATTTTAAGAGCATAATTGCTTTTCATTGGATTTTGGCAGCCATTTTGGAAAAAAAAGCGCCCTCACAGGAAAGTTTTCAGGATACAGGATTTTTAGCTTATACATTCTTGTTCCTCAGTTTCCCCTTTCATGTGTGGGACCTAGCTCATTTTTAACCTGGTCCATTTGGCCGTTTTTCAGCATAGCTGTATGATAGGTAATAACAAGATGAGCAACAGCTTCACTGAGAGACGTTTTTTCTGGCAACACTGTCATTAAAATATTATCAAATCGTGTCTCACTTTACGGTGTATTGATGCCAATTTCTTTTGGTACATTATCAACCCTAATCAGGATTTTCAGTGAAAGTAAATGCTCAAAATCCATATTTTTCCATACTACCTTATAATGTCAACAATCCTAAAAAGTTCAAAGTTTCTGGCAACACTGCTCTCCAGTAAAACAATTACCAGAACTTTTTTTTTTCTATAGATGGGTAGACCAATACCTTATCTACCTACCCTGCAAAAAATAATTTAAAAACAGCACCACTTTGGAGGTTACGTCATTTTTAAAAAGATCATTTTTTTCATAATTAAATTAATGAAAAACCACCCCTATTTTACAAAATGGTATCTACCATATTGAAATAATTAATTGTTTTGTTTACTTCATTTTTGGAAAGGACAAGGATGGATACTTCATTGTATGGGAGAAGATTGTTTTAATTCACGTTCTTCATACAGAAATATGACCTAATATTTAAGCATTTTTCCAGTTGTGAAAAGGGTAAAAATAGTGAAAATTGGGTCAATTCATATTTTGGCCGTTACCATGGTAACCATAGATGAAGAGGTAAAATTTTAACAAATTTATACATGTTGACTCAATGTCTAACCATGTGCAATGTATAAAGAAAATCAATTTTTTGAAGTCTGCCACCACATCTTTGATTTTTATACACAAGGTCTCTTAAGGAAAATATAGACTAAGGCTAGTTTCTTAAATCTTTAAATGCAAGATTACGGTAATTATATTTTCATTTTAGACATTTTCATTCAAGATAATAAGTGATTTGATAGCTTATTTTACATTTTTTTAAAAGATTTTACGTTACACGTCCAAATTAAGATCTGTGATGATGAGCTAAGTGCAAGGACATAAATGTGCAAAATGTTTTAGTTAAAATGGAACGGCTCCAAAAACTGCTTGATAGTGCTTGTCCATCTCAAAGAGACTGTACACACGTACCTGAATTCAAAGTTTCTAGTTCGAGGGGTCATCTGTGTACAATAGCTGCCAGGTGTCAAATTAGGCAGAGCTCTATTACATACAGAGCGCCTTTTTGCGCCAATCCCAGGAGTTAATTGCTCAACTCTTGATGATAAACATTGCGACAGGTTCAAAAGGTCAGGCTTCAACTAAAAACACTGCGAAGCACCAGGCCATTCTAGTTGAAATCCATACCCCTCTAGATGGACGTCATGACCTTTAATAATCTTCCACACAGGGAGTGTGAATTCCAAATCAGGGTTACCTGAATGGATGACTCCCATTTCAAATCTACATCCTTGCATGGGAATTTAAGGACACGTCTTCCATCTGGGTGAATGGATTTCAAAGTTAATTACTAGGTAACTGTTTTTTATAAGAATTATCTAACTGAGACTTGGTCCATATGTAGTACAGCAGAAGCAAATTAAATTTGGCTTTTTGCTAATTTTATTCTGCATAATTAGTCATTGAACTAATTTTCTGTAAAATTAAAATGAACTTGTGTTTAGAATTATGCAGATTGAAATTAGAAAACGCTATTGTACACATTGTACTTGCACTACATATACCAAGTCCCACTTTTAGATAGCCCTTACAGTTATCATGCTCGCTGTCAGCTTTCCACTTTGCTAATTCTGGCCTGATTAGAGTTAGCTGAGCCAAAAACGTCCATTAACGTTGGGAAGGGGTTTTAGCCTGCAGCAAACTTACCTCATCAGTACTTGATGACTTTGATCCATTTCTAGCCCTGGTGGTCCTAGTACTTTTCTGAGTTGCAGCTGGTTGTGGTTGTTCCTGTGTTTAAAACAAAACCATTGTTGAATAAGACTCAGGTCAAGACCCCATGGCTTTGAAATTAAAGAAAAGAATTACACCATCAATTACATTTTAACAAGTTATTATGCAGAACTTTGTTTCTGCCCAAATTTACGCTGCTATAGGAGCATTCCACGATACAGGCATGAGAATGGCTTTTTTGAAAACTGCCCGAAAAAGCATGTGAATTTGGCCTTAAAAGGCCCAAAACAGGCTGATAAAAAATATTAAAATAAAAATGCGTAAATTTGGGCAACAAAATAGCCCGAATTCATCTATAGCCTGAAAATTACCATGCCTGACTGTAACAAGATTCTGCCATTTATTTCAGGAGCATTGCGGTTTTAGCGGTATAAGGAGAGTCATGATACCGTATACGTACCTTTTGTGTATTAAGCCTTGATTGCCTTGTTACAGGTCTCCCTAATACTAGTGCTGTTGGTTTATTACTTGCTGCTTTGTTCGTTGTTGGTTTTGCATTGGTTCTCGCTGACGACCTTGTCACCCTGCTGGCAGGTTTACTTTTAGCCTATTTTTTTAATGAAAAACAAAAAGATATTTAATAGTACAAAATATATTTAGTGTTGGCTGATGAAAAACAAATGCCATGGTATGTTAAAAGCAGGCAGATTTGGGCACAGAATAGGTCAAAGGACAATGAACTTTGTGATCTTCATTCAAAGTGCAGGTGAAAACTTATTAGTTATCAGTTAGTCAGAAATCACCTGAGGTGTTATTGACATACCACGTCACAAATTGTAAAATAAATTTTTGAAAACATCAAAGTACAGGGTGTCCCAAAAGTAACTTAACATTGTGAATTGGCCATAACTTGCTTTGTGTTAATAGTGTTGTTACAAAATTGCACAGTATGTAGATAATTCTTTTAGAAATGTTATGATGCTAAACATGCCTATGTGGTCATGACTCCTTGGCATGAAATTAACGGATATCTACTGTGCCTTAAGAGCCACTGTCTGTAAGATTCAGACTCTTGTGATTCAAGTGCATCATAAATTTTCTTTAAAAAAAATAGGATGATGCAACATTGGTCCAAGAAAATAACCCCAAAGTTTTAGCTTCCTCGCTCATTTCGTTTGTCCGCAATAAAGTAATGAAATTTTGGCCCCAAAAACATCGTTAAATGGTTTACCACGTAGCAATGACTACAAAATTGTGCGCCAACATTGGCCCAGTAAATAGAAAACAGTTTTTGAATCCTTCTATGGGTATCATTACAATTACACAAAAAAATGGTTGGGTTACCATTGGCGCATCGTAATAAACAAGTTTAAAATATTAGTGAAAAGCGCCCTCGTGTTGTTTTCTGTGGCTTGAAACTCGGTGCGCCATTAAGCACCCATATAAAAAGCAAGCTGAAATGGATAAACTAATTATTTTGAAGCAAATGCAAATGCAAAATTGATGGGTGCTCGTTGGCGCTAGAAGAAAATTGGGGTCAAAGGTCAAATTTTCTTATTTTGCGCCATTTTCACGCCTCATTAATTTTGTGCGCCAAGGTCAAAGAACATTAAAAGTGGTGTTCAGTAGTAAAGAAACTATAACTCTAATAAAAGAAACAGAAACAAGCTTGGGTCCTGTTGGTTTAGTATTTTTAATGATTTTCTAAATATCACCCTAAAGCCTAGTAAATAGTAAATAATAGACCAAATAGGGGTTCCATCAATATTCAAGCATCCACAACAAGACGCGCCAACAGGTACCCGTGGTGTTTTTATTTCATTCACCATATTTAAGTGCTGTTATTTGCATTATATAAAAATTAGTTTGGGCTCATGTTGGCGCAAGGATGTTTTAGGGGTCAAATGTTAATCCAAAACCATAAAGTGCTGCTTTATGATAGTTCGTGCAACCAATATGCAATCTTCAAGCATCCACTACTATATGTGCCAAAGAGTACCCATAATGTTTTTACTTCAATCAGTTTATCTAAGTGCTGTCAATTGCATTTATATAGAAATTAGTATGGGTTCATGTTAGCGCAAGGATATTTTAAAGGTCAAAGGTTAATCCAAAACCATAAAATGCTACTTTTTGGGCCGCACCCGCCCTATATTCTCTGACTATTGACCTACTTTTTCACATGCCGCAGTGTTGAGAAAATATTCGTGCCGGTTATATCCCAAACACCCACAGAGGTGATAGTTTACTGGCGAGTTTTGTAATTATTACTTGATTTTGATATATGTAAGTAATACAATAAAGTCGTCATAGGCAGTAATGTGTTTGTATTAAAAGAAATAACAAAAATAATTATTTAAGTAATAGAAATACTATTTGGAAATTGCAGCAAGATTTGCAGATGTTTTTATTTGAACAGTACCAGTTCACCAGTTTTGCTAGTTTTCCTAATCTTTGGGCTAAATTAATAGCATCGTGAAGGTCATATCATTTTATACTGTACTGACAGCTTCGGCATGTACTTAAATACAGCTTGTATGTGCATTGTGTTCAGTGTGTACATAGGCTATTTACTTTTCAAATCTTGTGACAAATAGTGTTTGCTGATGCTTGTATAAGATATTATAGACAAATTATTAGAATACATGTGCACCAGTAGAAATGGCCCAGGTTGAATAAAATAAATAAACATATGAATGAATATTTTATTCCCTGGATTATTTTTGATGGGACAAAATAATGATATAGTTTGACGCTTTGAAATACAGTTATGTTAATCATAATAAAGTTACAAAGTTAAAAAATAATATCGAAATATTGTAAAATCAAACTTTTCCCCTCATAAGTTGTATCAAAACAACATATTGAGGAAATTGATATGACAGATTTTTAAACTTTGATATGGAAAGATACCCCAGCCCTGTTGTCTCACCAGAGAAGATGAGCAGAAGTCTTTCTATCTGATGATAAAAAAAACAACTTTAGGTATGATTACGAAAATGTTTTAAATAACTATTATCTACAAAAGTTTTATAACAATGTTTTATATAAAATGTTAACATAAAACATCTTCTGTTATGATGTGAAGGTTTAATATAAAAACAGGGAAAATCTGTTCCAACTGACCAGCAGAGAACAAAGGATAAGCAATAGATAAGATTAAAATCAGGGAAAATATGACACAACCTCCAATGGGGAATAACAAGCGATAAACGTATAAAGTTAAAAACTCTTTTAACTTTGTTTATACGTTTTGTTATTCCCCATTGGAAATCGATGTTGTGTCATATTTTCCCTGTTTTTAATTGTGAAGACTTACTCATTCTTTCATTTCTCTTGACAATTTTTCATTTGCCCGCCCTATTCCTTTTAAAGGAATTTTTATTGATAGTTCCTGCAACTAATACGCAATCTTCAAGCGTCAACTACTAGATGTGCCAAAAAGTACCCATGTTTTTACTTCAATCAGTTTATGTAAGTGCTGTTCCTTGCATTTATGTAGAAATTTATTTGGGTTCATGTTGGCGCAAGGATATTTTAAGGGTCAAAGGTCAATCCTAAAGCACAAAGAGCAACTTTTTTGCGAGTTTGTGCAACTCAGAAAATGTCGCAAACATTGTCCCAATTTCTACCTCAAATGGAGTGTATATTTGCTTGTTGAAGTCATAACAATGGGATGCTCATGGCACAGTGATATTTAAGAATATAACACTTTAATTTTTTTTAATGCAGAATGTGTATAAATCGAAACTTACCCTGCATTTTCAGATCATGTGACCATCCACAACAAACCAAGTGGAAGGTACACATTTTAAGTTTTCATGGTTTACAAAAATATTTAGGAACTCCAAAATATTATAAGCCTGCACATGTTACAAGTGTATTGCTTCATTGCAGTCAAAATGCACTATTGATCTTCATATAATAATATTAAGCTTGTAACTTCTGCATTTTAAATAAAAATGCAGAAGTTGGTCACATACTTGTAATATTTGGCTCTTTAAGTATCAATATGCCAATATTATCCCAAGGATTTTAATTTAATAAATCGAGTTGGCATAGGTTATAGGTAGTGAAAAACTTATGGGATTATTGTTGCCATTGAAATTACCAACACTCAAAGAATGCAATTTGTCATATTTTGAGTTTTTGTATTGACCTTTGACCTCAGAATATCATTGCGCCAACATGAGCCCAAACATATTCCTACAGATACACAAGTAACAGCACTTGGATAAACTAAATGAAGTTATAACACCATGGGTACTTGTTGGCGCATCAAGAAATGGATGCTTGAAGATTGCATATTGGTCGCACAAACTAACATAAAAGTAGCATTTTGTGATTTTGAAGTGACCTTTGACCCTTAAAATATCCTTAGCCAACATGAGCCCACACCTATTTCCACAGAAATGCAAGCAACAGCACTTGAATAAACTAACTAAAGTTAAAACACCATGGGTACTTGTTGGCATATCTAGTAGAGGACGCTTAAAGTTCGCATATATAGTACGGCATGGCATATTATTTACATTTTACTTGCATTTTAGATGATTTTTAGAAAATCATAGAAAATACTAAACCAACAGGACCCAAGCTTTTTACTGCTTCTTTTAGTGGAGTTACAGTTTGTTTACCACTGAACACCACTTTTTCTGTTCTTCGACCTTGGCGCATGAAATTAATGAGGCGTGAAAATGGCTCAAAATTAGAAAATTTGACCTTTGACCTCCATTTTCTTCTTGCGCCAACGAGCACCCATCAATTTTGCATTCGCACTTGATTCTAAATAATTAGTTTATCCATTTCAACTTGCTTTTTTCATGGGTGCTTAATGGCGCAATGCGTTTAAAGCCACATAAAACAGCACGAGGGCGCTTTCCACTAATATTTTAAACTTGATTATTACGACGTGCCAATGGCAACCCAACCATTTTTTTGTGTCATTGTAATGATACCCATAAAAGGATTCAAAAAATGTTTTCTTTTCACTGGGCCAACGTTGGCGCACAATTTTCTAGTGGCTGCTAATTGATAAACCATTTAACAATGTTTATGGGGCCAAAATTTCAATGATTTTTTTTCGGACAAACGAAATGAGCGAGGAAGCTAAAATTTTGGGGGTAGTTTCTGGGACTGATGTTGCATCATCCTATTTTTTTTAAAGAAATTCCATGACGCACTTGAATCACAAAGTCCCATTTCGGTCCCATTCTTACCGACAATGGCTGTTAAAACCCATTTTTATAAACGCAAAATAAGTCTCGTCATTTGAGATGTGATAACACGATAAAACGTGTTTCAAATCTGTTTTGCTATTGAGTGAGTTTGTCCGACTTTGTCTCGGCAAAGAATCTGAATCCGTTGATCTATATAGGAAATTCATCTTCACTTCAACTGTTTTAAAATAAAGTTTAGTATTGTCAATATATCCTAATTATAATCTAAAACAGCAGTCACGCTTACGCTAGGCCATGTAATCCATGAATGTTCATACCTAAGTGTAGCGTGTGCAATGAGTGAGCCATTGTTCATCAGGGAAGCACATCATTCATGTGCTTGAACAAAAAACATATGAGTTTGCTTTTGTGGGTTTGATACACACATATGTACAGTCGCACAGTAAGGTCAAGGGGTCATCAATAATGCTGTTTTTGGTATCAAAACAATTCTAAAAGATCAATCTATGTGAATATGTTCACCATTTTGGTATGAAGTAGAAAGTGTTTGAGATATGGCAAATTCACAATGTTAAGTTACTTTTGGGACACGCTGTACCTCAGACAATGCACATGACTGCAAAACTGTAAAAGTGGAATGTTTTGCGCTTGCTCAGCTAGTGAAAATAACGCATGATTTTATTCCTTTTGGTTCAACGTATGGAAGCTTAAAAACAAGTGAAACAGTTCAAAATAGCAAAGTGAAAAGAAAAAAAAACACTCATGCAAAAATGTCCACTTGTACAGTAGGCCCTACATAAGTTGCAAGTTTTCAAGAATGTCCATTTATCGAAATTCTATCTTTGATGAGATGAAGATTATATTACAGTCAAGTTAGCTCAATCAGTCAAGTTAACTCAATCGTTAAGGCGTTCGACTATGGTGCGAGTGGTTGCAGGTTCGAACCCTGGTCGTGCCTAGTATGCTCTCGTGGAAAAATTGAGATAGCTTGAAATTCCCCTGGACAAGGAACTTACTGCTAAAGTGCTAATTGTCTCGTTGTATTACCTGTACTGAAACTCGGGAGCTGATCCTGGTTGCTATGGTTATTTGTAGAATGTTTAGGGTGTGCGCTCTTGTAGCAGCAAAAGTCCCTGATTTGTTATGGTTTATGGAATGATGTGGGGGCCGTAGTGGTCAGCGACAACCTGTAAAGTGTGCTGAGGCTTGTGGATCAACGTCTAGGCGTTGTGCCTGTGCATAGCGCACTATAAATCACTGCGCTTTTTTTTTATTACCTCGTTCTTCATGGCATTTGGAGCAGTAATTGTAGGCACAGTAAATGGTGTCTTCTCATACTGGATGTGATGAACTTTGAACTGTGGTTTAGCCTGCCTCTGCCTCGTCAGTTTCTTCTTCAGTTCCTTTTCCTCCTTCCACTTCTTGAGGCGATCTGCACAAAGAAATAATTGATACATTTTTTAAATCTGGATTTTGTCTGAAATTAGCGTAATTTGTTTTATGCTCAGTAAATAAATTATCTCTTCAAACAAATTCCAAATACGGAGCGCTGTTATTAGCGCTAACGACTATGCTTTGAGATGCGCCTGCATGATCACGCTCTTAAAAAATAAAGGACTGTGCAGCTCTCCTCAAAACAAAAGGCCTTAGCTCTTACCTTTCATATCACCAGTCTGCGTAGCCTGCTTTGGCTGTGGTTTACCAATAGGCCTATTGCTAGCTTTCTTCTGAGGTGCTACTTTTTTCTCTGTCACATTCTGGACCTCCTTCAGTGGCGACATGGCTTCTATCCCTCTCTGTTTCAGCAAAGTTTGATCTCGCATTTTCCTCTGATCAATAGATCTCCTGTTATACATAAAAATTAGAAGTTATAACTATTTTAGTACAGTAAATCTTGCAGCATCAGGAGCAGTTGAGATTTTAAGTTTCCTATCTTTTAACCTAGGGCTGACAGTAAATTTGTTCACTTCATGGTATTGTTGGGAGTGGCTGTCTTTTCCTTGTTCTTCATGTTCAAATCTGAGTGTGAAATCTTTCCATGATATTCTGTCGGTCGGCGTGATGTTACAGATTGGAATTCTGCACATCACATTATGGTCATTAATTTACATGTAGCAGGCATGACAAATAGGCCCTAATATTTTAGTTATTTCATCAAAGCCCTACATGTACCGTACTGTCATGATAAAAAAATAGGGTTTCCGCGGTGTAACGCGGCGCGTTGTGCGGGGAGCGACGCGGTGAGCATTTGCGTTTGATTTGGAGGAAGAGCTGCGCGAGGGAAAAGGAGAAAAAATAATAATAAGAGAAAAAAAAAGGAGGAGAGAGAGGATGGAGAGAGGAATAAAAGGACTCTAAGAATTATGGTAAAACTTCGCCTGATGGTGTGATAATTGTGTGATTTCATAGTTTTACTAAGAAGATAAGCCGGCAGAGAACGTAACATGGTGGCAGCGAATGTAACATGGTGGCAGCGGTGGGAGTGTCATGATTATAGGGTTTCCATGGTGTAACGCGCGTTGTCAGAGGGAGCGACGCGGTGAGCATTTGCGCTTTGATTTGGAGGAAGAGCTGCAAGGAAAAGGAGAAAAATAATAATAAGAAAGGAAAAAAGGAGGAGAGAGAGGATGGAGAGGAATAAAAGGACTCGTGAACTAGTCTAAGAATTATGGTAAAACTTAGCCTGATGGTGTGATAATTGTGTGATTTCATAGTTTTACTAAGAAGATAAGCCGGCAGAGAACGTAACATGGTGGCAGCGAACGTAACACGTACCCATAGCTTGAAGAAAGTGTAAACTTGCAATGTGTTTATGATATTTAAAAACCAAGGACTTCTTAACATGCCTTTTCATAATTACACCTTTTTTAGAAACCATGAAAGATCATCATGTCATGAGATCTGAAGATCAAGAAATATGGCGATCGTTTCTTTTAGAATTACGAATTTATCAAATTAAACTTTCGCATCAAGGTTAAACATGTTTTTAGCTGAACAAACATACGGTACCTTTTATTTCATTGAACAAGCTTTTTCTGCCTCCGCCAGGAGGTAGTTTGATTTGAAATTGACACCTAAAATGCCGCACATTGCGCGGCATGTAGGCCGATTGTACAAATTTATATTCTGACAAGTACTCAAATTTCCGCCCAATATCGAGAGCCCAATATATATCCCCCACCTCTCTACGCAATACATAAATTCGCCTATCGCCATTTCCGAATGTTCAAAAAGGTAATCATGCTTCCTCGGCATGTGCAATAAATTAGCATTAAAATTAATCTTATTCTATAGGGATTCTAGAAACACCTAGCACGTGGCGCCAATGGTGCGGGTCTATCAAGTTCATGAATTATGCATTAGAATTTTTCAAACTCATATGTTGTATAATTGAAGACCGAATTAAAAAGACTAGCTTGCGTATACCGTCCTGTCAACCAGCAACCAATCACGGCGCGCCTTTGTCATGACGTCAGACGCAAACTAGTCTTTTTTTAATTCGGTCTTTAATTATAGGTTGTAGCCTCAGCGCTCAGCAGCTTTATCGTTGAAGGCAAGATGGAAAACAGTTATGCTGTGACAATGGGAATACACATCAAACAAGGTTTAATTTCATGATTACATGAAATCTGATTATCAATGGAAAAACTTTGGCTGGAGAAGTTGAAGCTGACGTTCATGGCGACACTTTGGATGTGATAATTTGACATCATGGATTGTTTTGTGCAAAATTTGAGGTATTTTTGTGCCATTTAATGCGCGGTGAGTCAGCAGGCCGACTGGCATGCATGCTAGGCTCGACTAGGCCGCAATCATCGTACATGCGTGTCTACATCATAATATAGGTTGAAATGATGGGATTGAAAAGACCGGCTAGCTATTTGATTTCTCTGCATACGAGATGTATGTGCTGTAGTGCCGTGTTCAACGTACACACGGCATGTCATGATCATGATGATGTTTGCAATGTATGGTATGATACGCCTAGCCGCGCCTATGGCGGCTTCATTGCTGTACTAAAGTATTGCAATTTTATTGCGTTGATATAATTCGAATAATTCGCTTTTAAAGTATTTGCTTCCCCAATTCCCATGCGTGGTTGGTCATGTTGGTGGTATGTAGGCCTATATCAGTTTTTTACATTCTACTGAGTAATGTTGCAATATATTTGCATGCATATACCCATGACCGTTTCAAGACTATGACCGAGAAATTTGCTTTTTGTTTATAAAATAAAATGCAAGAATCATCTTTCCCCACACAATACTTCTTACAAACAAGGTGTTGATATCGGCCCTTTCGATGCAAAACAAAGCACAAATGAAGGAAAGAAAACAAAACAATAATGTTTTTGATTTTTTATTCAATTACACATAGGCCTATACAAAAAAAGTAATGGCCTATGAAAAGACTCCCCCTAAATATAATAATATTAATATTAGTTTAGTCCTGAATACAAAAATGTGTTACTCTGAAACGCTACAATCGTAATTTTCAGTCAAAAAATCCACAAGAAATGACTCTTGATACAACTTAGGCCTATATTTTAAAAAACAGAAACGGCTGCCTGCATCTGGAACTCTTCATATCTGAAAGTTTGAAGGTCTTATTTCATACATACGAATTATCTGCAAGATTGCAAGATGGCTTTAGGTGACCGTGGCCCTATTGGCTAATGCACAAATTTAGATTTTCTTTCTATTTAAATAATACTATAGTATGTTAAAACTTATGCCCTGTAGATTACATTCGGTTCTTGAGATATGGCCTGTCAAAATGGCGCGAAACCAAAACAAAAACTTGGCAACAACTTTCTTTTTATTTTCTATATTTTTGACAAGTCCAGTTGCCAGATGATTTTCTAATTCATGCATGAATTATGCAAAGTAAAGATTTCAGATAATCAGATACAATTAAAAGAGCTATGGCACTGAGGCATGGTACATGGGTAGAAAACACACTATACTACAAAATTACGGTTGCGTTTTGGCAAATTTCAATTTGCATAATTAATTAGGGCCACTTATTAGAAAAGTTGATTAGGGCCCTAATTAATTATGCAAATGGAAATTTGCCAAAGGCATCCATTTTATTTTGTAGCCGTTCTGAACATTTTACTTTGTATAATTCTTGCATATATAATTAGAAAATAAGGCCTACCTGACAACATTGCATAACAAAAATAAAAGAAAGTTGTTGCCAACTTCTTGGTTACGTGCCATTTTGACAGGCCATATTTTGGTAACCGAATATCCGATTAAAATAAAAATTTTCAGTTTTGTAATCAGGAGAGAATGGGCTCACATATTTCAATCAGACACAAATCTATATCCAATAGCGTTACCTTAAAGCTAGCATTACAAGTGTCTCCTTAACTAATAACAAAAGCTGCCCACTGGTATCTTGGAGGCATTGTCTTTTTTAAAGACATTTCTTGTTTTGTTCCAAAATCCATGTTTTTATCGCAATTTTTTGATGTAAACGAGCTGAATGCAAAACCGGTGATGCAAACTCCAAAAGCATGAACTTTCGCGTACCGTAGCACAGATGCTTGTACGCTCGTTTTGACAGCGATTGTAAACACTTGCGTATCAAGCGCGTTTGACAGTTTTTTACTGTGTGATGCAATTCTGCATTTATTCAAGATGGCGAATTTCTTGAAAAAACGCAATGTATTTTTTATAAATTTACTTCACAAATTCTTTGCCACTTTGCTGATCTGATCATCGTTTTATGTGACGGAAGAAGACTAAGTGATGCTGATTTTATGAAGGTGCCGTATGTTTCATGCTTTTCTGATAATTTTAAAAATGTTTTTTGATACAAAACCTTCCTATAGGTATGACAGGGAAACCTCAGTTAACACATTTGTTAGTCAGTCAAAATGGCCTAAACCGGCAATACAAATTTACATTGAAATTAAAAAGAAGCTTTTTAAGAAGGAAACCTTCATAAATATGTTGTCTATACTTCACTTGACCCAAATATATTATTTTTTTTGGTGATGAGAGACTCGCACATGGAATTTCAGAGAGATTTTGATAGCAGTTCCATTTTTTAAAAAAAGGTGCTATCGTCATGAGACTAAGATCTAGAAACACGCCCGTAATGCTGTTTTGGGAATTTTGCTAGCAGAATCTTTTTGATGAAAGTCAATCTTTGACAAGATGTAACTTTGCTACGGAAAGTGCTATGACAAAAGGTTTTCAGTGTTGGCTTTCTTTACTCAAGGGCTTTAATTTGATATAAAATGATGCAGTTTGATGGCAAATTTGAATTCACCTGGCATACCTACTTCCTAGCAAAATAGCTGTCTTCACTTGTTTTGAAAAAGTTGTTTTAGTTGTCTTTTAATTTTATCCAATAATTTTCCTCATTTATTGAAGGCTCGGCCGCCCTACCCTCCTTACAATTACATTTTAAATTAAACCTTGACTCAAGGCAACTGTTTAAAATTTAAAGATTGATGCGAAAGTAAACATTGTTTTAAAGTGATAATTTATAATCAAATGCAGCAAACCTTTGACGAGCGCGACGTTGCAAATTCAGAGCTAACAACACATGCATACGGCGCACAGTTCATTCATAAATTTCCACTCGGCAACAGCGTATACATCGGTATTGCCTCAGCAGCAGCCAATCAGAGACAAGTGCGTCCAACGCAGTAAATATAGGTATCACAGGGAAACCTCAGTTAACACATTTGTTATGTTAGTCAGTCAAAATGGCCTAAACCGGCAATACAAATTTACATTGAAATTAAAAAGAAGCTTTTTAAGTCTAAGGAAACCTTCATAAATATGTTGTCTATACTTCACTTGACCCAAATATATGATTTGTTTTGGTGATGAGAGACTCGCACATGGAATTTCAGAGAGATTTTGATAGCAGTTCCATTTTAAAAGGTGCTATCGTCATGAGACTAAGATCTAGAAACACCCCCGTAATGCTGTTTTGGGGAATTTTGCTAGCAGAATCTTTTTGATGAAATTGAAAGTCAATCTTTGACAAGATGTAACTTTGCTACGGAAAGTGCTATGACAAAAAGGTTTTCAGTGTTGGCTTTCTTTACTCAAGGGCTTTGATTTGATATAAAATGATGCAGTTTGATGGCAAATTTGAATTCACCTGGGATACCTAGTAAATACGCGGTTGTCAAAGGTTTACTGCATTTGATTATAGTCCCTATATCGAGAGTGGTCGAAAGCATTCAAAGGAAAAGATCGCCAGAAAAATAATAAAAATATTTGAAAATCTCCAAAAATCGGAGCATGCATACAAAGTCTAGGTATGACAGGGAAACCTCAGTTAACACATTTGCTAGTCAGTCAAAATGGCCTAAACCGGCAATACAAATTTACATTGAAATTTAAAAGAAGCTTTTAAGAAGGAAACCTTCATAAATGTTGTCTATACTTCACTTGACCCAAATATATGATTTTTTTTGGTGATGAGAGACTCGCACATGGAATTTCAGAGAGATTTTGATAGCAGTTCCATTAAAAAAGGTGCTATCGTCATGAGACTAAGATCTAGAAACACCCCCGTAATGCTGTTTTGGGGAATTTTGCCAGCAGAATCTTTTTGATGAAAGTCAATCTTTGACAAGATGTAACTTTGCTACGGAAAGTGCTATCCTATGACAAAAAGGTTTTCAGTGTTGGCTTTCTTTACTCAAGGGCTTTAATTTGATATAAAATGATGCAGTTTGATGGCAAATTTGAATTCACCTGGCATACCTACAAACTTTAGGTATCCCAGGCAAACCTTAGTTAACACATTTGCTAGTCAGCGAAATTCGCCGAGACCGGGACCCAAACACAATGCATATTTACATAGAAATTTGAATTTTTTTCGATAATTGTTCGGTACATAAATATGTTTTCTATACTTCACTTGACCCAAATATATGATTTTTATGGTGATAATCAAGTCGCACATGGAATTTTAGAGGATTTTGATAGCAGTTCCATTAAAAAAAGCTGCTATCGCCATGATGAGACTAAGATCTAGAAACACCCCTAAATGCCGTTTTGGGGAATTTTGCTATCTGAATCTTTTTGATGAAAGTCAATCTTTGACAAGATGTAACTTTGTTACGGAAAGTGCTACATGACAAAAATGTTTTCAGTTTTGGCTTTCTTTACTCAAGGGCTTTAATTTGATATGTAAAATGGTGCAGTTTGATGGCAAATTTGAATTCACCTAGCATACCTACAAACTTACAATACAAAGTAGGTAACCCAGGCAAACCTTAGTTAACACATTTGCTAGTCAGCCAAATTCGCGACAATGTCAATGCATTTTTACATAGAAATTTAAAACAAGTGCCCGAAGAAAGAAACCTACATAAATATGTTTTCTATACTTCACTTGACCCAAATATGTGATTTTTTATGGTGATAAGTCACCCGCACATGGAATTTTAGAGGGATTTGGATAGCAGTTCCATTAAAAAAAAGCTGCTATCATAATGAGACTTAAGATCTAGAAACACCCCCGAAATGCCGTTTTTGGGAATTTTGCTAGCTGAAACTTTTTGATGAAAGTCAATCTTTGACAAGATGTAACTTTGCTACGGAAAGTGCTATGAAAAAATGGTTTTCAGTTTTGGCTTTGTTTACTCAAGGGCTTTAATTTGATATATGAAATGATGCAGTTTGATGGCAAATTTGAATTCACCTAGGATACCTATACAAAGTCAATGGCTGCATGCACGTATGCATGGGAGATGGGGACGAATATAATGCATGAATGGAGCACATGCCGATTTTTGGAATTATATCAGTATCTTACAGTTTATACAATACATAAATAATGTTTGAAAAAATAACCTGTGAAGTCGCATTGCACGTTTATCAATGCCGTTTCCCTTTTTCTTGTAATCGGTGTTCCGCAAGGGTTGATCATCATCATGTTGATCGGCGAGAAAAGATGACCCGACATCGTTCAATTTCATGTTCAGCAATCGCTCCATTATTTCGTCTGATGATTATCCAACGAACTCGAGAAGAATCAGGAAAGGCTCAGGTTTGAAGATGTGTAGCAAACTTGAAGAAACTATCACCAAAATACTATAAAAACACTTTAAAAGTTGCAAAACCTGCAGCGCACATCCTCCGCGTGGAATCAGCTGGTCTCAATGTTTTAAAAGCCAGTGGGAACTGTCCTGCTTCGTGATTGGCTAATCAAGTTACAGAGAATTATTGACCAATTTGATTGGTTGGCTTCAAAGGTCGTCAAACTTTTACAAACTACCTAGCTCGGCGATTTTGGGCAATATAAACAAAGAAGTCAAGGACAAAAATAAATGCCTTACATTATTAAATTGGGATAAATTTATGATATAATCGACATATTATGTTTATAAGTAGTGCTTTATTAATTTGACACCGGTTTATAAGCAATCGTTTGAGTGATTTCTTCAAAATCACCAAAATTTACAAGTTCACCTTTTCAGGCTTTGCATAATTTTCTACTAGCCTAAGCAGTCGTAAATCAGTTTCTTTTACAAAGTCAAAGCTTTTGCATAATGTGGTGGTGCATAATAAAATACTGAAATGCGCCACTGAGATGAGGTTATTTTCCCAGCATAACAAACATGGCTTCCATGCAGGTAATTTACGCTTCCGTCTTGTTTCAATAAATTGCTTTTTGCTAAAAGAATGCAACTCTAATCTTAAGAAATTTATTTTAGAAACATTAAATATTCCTGTCGCTATGTATATTTAGTAGTTTTATTTTATGCCTTATTGTAACTTCTGAAATATGCTACACATTCTGGAATGGATTTTAAGCTTACTTCAGAGATTCAGAATGTTGAAGAAACTATCATCAAAATACTAAAGTCTTATTCAGATTCCCTTTTACAAATTAAGCGTACTGCTAGCCGTCCAGCGCGTATTATTTGCACAAGGTCCAATGTACACGCTTAACGTCGCGCGCATATACGCGATGGTTAATCTGTCAAATGAAATCTGAATAAGACTTTATAAAAACACTTTAAAAGTTGAAGTCAGACTACCATGACTACTCAGTTCACTTCATTTATTGACATAATGACATTGTCATTTTCTTCAATCCATGTATGATGACTATTCTGTCGGTCGGACATCCGGACATGAACCGGCTGACGTGACAATAGCACTGCCACTGGAGTGAAAACAACATTCACATTCACTGTCACTGAACTCTGGAGTGTATTACATGCTATCACACTATTGTGGCAGGTTCGACTCTCTGCAAATAAAAATATGCGATAAGTTGTTTTCACTCCAATGCATTGTGACTTGGCCCAGACCAAGAGAATAGGCAAAATATATAAAATTCTCGATCATGAGAACCAAGTTGGCTAAGGCAGCACAGATATTTGTGTCAAGCGTACCCAGTGTTCGATTTACCACCTGCATACCTGCACCAGTGCATGTAACATTCCCTCTGTGCATGCAGCTTTTCACTACCTGCCTGCACGCGTGCATGTAGTGCCGTACTATTACGCTGACTTTCGTATTCGGCGAGGAGGACGATTTCGACCTCCTCGTTTGTTTACAAACAGAGAGGTAGACAAAGGGGCCTGTCAAACCTGTTCCGCTTGTCCAAATACTCAAGTATCAAAAGGATGGTCCACAATAGAGACTAAATCAGTGATTCACGCCACATGAATAGGGGATTAAAAAACTGTGAAGTAGCACCATGTGCTTCTATTGTCCAATTTGCCATCAAGATTTCTAATGAAAACAGTTCAGACCCAGTACACGATAATGTCAGAAATTAATAATTTGTTCTGGGTCTGATTATTCGGACTAGCGTGCATGTACGATTTTAGCCCCGGGGGGGGTTCTTCCTGGTTGAAGGTATACGGGGATGTGCCACGGTTTTGGGGTACCTTTTCAGCGATTTTGGTATATCGATGGGTGGGTTTTCAGTGGAGACCAATGCGCCCAATTGGGCGCATTTGAAAAAGTGCCCTTAAAGCACCCAATTATGGCAAATTTGGGTGCTTTTTGGGTGCTTTTTGTTGAAAATTGGTATACTGATGGGTAGCAAAAACAGCAAAAAGTAGGTATAGAGAAAGTCAGCATCCGAAAGTCTGCGTGGCACACCCCCGTACATAAAATTTTTGAAGAACCCCCGGATTTTAGCGCTAGCGATATGACAAGGCAATATACAAAAGTAAACAAGCAGTCAGTCCGATTTGGAAAAACCCAATCTATTTTTAGCGCAATATCCTGACTTCATTAGAAGGGCTGGCGCAAATCGCGCAATTGACAATTCCCGATACCCCTATAACGTGAGAACTGTCACTTTTTTTCATTGACTTCCCTAGTCTCCTACACAGCCAGTTTGCGTCGGTCTGATACTTGTCGATCCTAACAAACATTCGAGATAGCCACATACAGTCTGGTCCGAGACTATGACTTCCCTTAGAGGGGCTAGCGTAATGTGACGTCATCCACCAATTCCCGATACCCTCGCACTATGTAGAAGCTGTCATTTTCATTTCATTGAAAAAAAAGAAGCGGAATTTAAACCGTGGGAAATATTTGTTTACGTACAGAAAATAATCATAATGTCCAGCAAAAAGGAAATAGCTCAAAAAACACTTGCATCATTCTGGAAATTGTGCACCTCGTCGGCGACAAGTTCTAGAACAGATGAAGCCACAGCATCCAGTGTTTTGGCTAAGAAATCGGCGAGTGAGCGGCATAAAAAATGACAATGACAGTGGAGCCGGGAATATTATTACAAGCTTAACTGACAATGTTCGTGATTCAGTGGGATTTTATGTTTGCTTTAATTTTGGTGCATGTACACTTTTTGCTGTGCATGTAGAAATTTTGGGCTACATGCTGGTAACCAGTGCAGGTAGGAAAAAATTTGTAAATCGGATACTGAGCGTACCGTACTTATTTTATGCAATGCAAGACCATGCATGCGCTTATGACGCAAGCACATCAATTGATCAATCTTGCATTCATCATTCTGTCAGTGTTGGTAGACCGTGCGGCAGTCAGCATGACGTCACTCATGATCAGTGTTCGATTTAGAGGGGTTTTACATGCACAAATGCATGTAACTTTGGCTCTGTGCATGTAGAATTTTGCCTGTGCATGCAAAATTTTGTGTTATTCAGCCCATTTTGAGGAGAAAATCTGAGTTGTGCATGTAAAATGTATTTTCTAAATCGAACCCTGCTCATGATACATGTAGATCGCTGCATTCCATGGTTGTTTTTAACGAGATTCGGCTGTTCCATTTTGCGCCCTAGGATACTGGGGACACTTTACCTGCCAGCTAGGGGAAATCAAAAAACATGTCATAAAAATAAATACCTCTTTGGTGAAACAATTCAAAAATTTGATTTCTTATCAGGGAATAAACTCCCAATTTAAAGGAAAAGCAAATTGGAGTTTTCTGTGCGGATAAAATTGACTTTAGTTCCCCGAATGTGAGCACGAAACTTTGAAAATGTAGCCTAGTCCTACACAATGCCAATGGAATGTGGTTAAAAAATGACTTAATTAGAAATTTTGTTTGGAGTTGGGAAATTAATTGTAGTAAATTTTGACTAAATCAATGGAAGCAGCTGTTCAAATTAAGTTGGTACTATGCAAAAACAAAATTAGCTAGAAAGTTCAAACTTGAGAAGATTCTGTTAATTATAAATAGCTTTCATTTGGTCATAAAGAACAAAATTTTAATAGAGGTGTATGTGCATGAAACAGCTTTTTAGGCTGAACAGTGCCTTTGCATCCTAAATTGGAGTCAATTGGTCCAGTGGACCCCAAACTATGTAAATTATCATCATTAAAAACCATCGAACAATACAGAAAATTTCCATATTTTTTCTACATGTAAAGAAGGGGGTCAAAAAAGCAACCACACTACCGGTACATCGCTTTTTTTGGCCTGCACGATCTCATTGTTCAACCAATTTTTTTTAAAGGTGTCAAAATGCTCAGGAGGATGAGCCACTTAAAATAAGATCCTCCCCTTTCTGTTTAGCCTATGCCTATTTATAGCACGCCTGTTGTTTTTAAAACTCAATCCCAGGGTCATGTAATATTTAAAACATTTGGGCACTTTCCCAAGTGTTGACTATGCCAAGGTAGTATAATCTCTGCTACCCTATCATTAAAATATTTAATCTAAATATTTGTATTCAGTGGCGTGCACAGGATTTTTTGACTGGGGGCACATAATCCTGTTCCCCCAAATGACTGTGGCCAAGGTTGAAATGACACCGCAAATGCCTAGATGCAAAGCCCTTAAGCAGTGGTGTGATACTTCAGGATTTTTCCTGATTTCGGGATTTTTTTGTGGCCAAAGTTTCTGCAATTGTATTGATTTTCAGCCTGTTTTGGGGTATAAATAGTAGGGATGCCAACACTGTATAAAACTGGTTTGGACAATGCTGTACACATATGTCTATGGGAGTTTTCACTGTGATATTACCAAAACAGTTTTTTAAATTTCTTAAGATGTTGACGGTATCTTACTACAAAACCCAAGTTGTCAGTAGTAACCTGGAAGCATTCAGATCAACTTCCCACTTGCCTCTTTCAAAAATATTACTCCATTGCTGAGCTTCGAGCAAATGAAAAAGTGGTGATTTGCACTGATTTCCCCATTGAAATGTACACAAAAGGTACACAAATTTGGATTTTTTGCAAAAAAAGAGGCTAAAATTCACAAACTTTGGTGATATTTCTTAAACTGTTGACAAAGCCCCATCAAAAAAAGACAAAGTTCCAGCTATTCCTAGATGCAAGCTGTATAATACCCTGAGTGCCTCTTTCTTGTAAATATTTTCATTTCTGAGTTTCAGACTGAAAAACCTTTATTTTCTCATTTTATGGTAAAAATGCGGCCTTATGTCTAAATATCATCCAAATTTGAATATTTCAAATGTGAATAACTCCGCAACCCAATGTCTGATTTTGATAAATAAACCGGTTTTTAAAAGCATTTCAACATCTATACAATGCACCAGTTTAATAACAAAAACATTCAGCAGATTTCAAATTTGAGCTTGTCAGCCCTATAAATAGTCAAATTTTGCTCTGTTTTTCAGGATTTTCTACTGCTTTCAGGATATTTCACAAGTTTTGAATCACACCCCTGCTTAAAGGAGTATTTCGTGATCCTAGCATCCTCTTTTTATGACATTTTTCATCCACGAAAAAAGCTTGTTCCCAAAATTTCAGTTGATGATGATTCCGATTTTGCCTTTGTGAGTTATGCATGATTAATATATGTATTACCACAGGGCTGTCAACTCTCACGCATTGGCCGTGAGTCTCACGCATTGGGTCACTTTCTCACGGTCAAGATCACGCCAAGGTAGTATAATCTCACGCCCAGGTAGTAAATCTCACGCAAAAAGCTGAAAAATTAGTACAATCTCACGCATCGTCGTGAATAATTTGTTGTTCCTACACCTATCCCTCCCCCGCTTTTCACATTCTCGAACGCCGTGGCTCAAATAATCATCGGTCAAAATGAACTTTGGAGTCGGCAAAAAATCTCAACTTTTTTTGAGAAAAGTTGGGGGATGATGCTGTGGATCACGAAAATGCCCTTTTAAGACATGGAGTCCAGGGACCTGTTTTAATGCCCCTGGCGGGTGCAGGGGCAGAGCTCCCGAAGCTCCTGGGTTTTAGGTTTTTAATCGTAAGTATGGCCAGTGGCGTAGCTAGGGGCTGTGGCATCCGGAGCTAAGGATATAATGGCGCCCCCCCCCCCTCACAATTCTTAAACATCAGAAAGGCCAAATTATTTTTATGGCTTGTAAATATACAGATGTAATTTTTAGCTCTGTTATCACTCTTTTTTTTTTTGTTATTTATAGAAACGTTTACAAAAGGAGCTGATGCAGCTACAGAAAGACCCACCAGTGGGCATCACTGTCAATGCAGAGTCAGCTTCTAGTACTCTAAACACGTAAGTATTTCATAAAGACCCACCAGTGGGCATCACTGTCAATGCAGAGTCAGCTTCTATAGTACTCTAAACACGTAAGTATTTCATAAAGACCCACCAGTGGGCATCACTGTCAATGCAGAGTCAGCTTGTAGTACTCTAAACACATAAGTATTTCATAAAGACCCACCAGTGGGCATCACTGTCAATGCAGAGTCAGCTTCTAGTACTCTGAACACGTAAGTATTTCATAAAGACCCACCAGTGGGCATCACTGTCAATGCAGAGTCAGCATAGTACTCTAAACACGTAAGTATTTCAGGTTTTGGGAGCCTAACAGTCAGATTTTCTATTGACGGGGACTTTACGGCTGGTTTGTGGTGGACGTTCACATATGTGTACATCCATATCAAAAGGATGCACTTGTCGGCTGCTACAAGTGTCTCATTTCACATAATAATTGGTAATAAATTATCAGACTCATTTCAAGTGGGGGTCACTTTATATCATCCCAAGTCACATGGCTTATTATTAATACAGATAACATTCCATAACCATGTCACTTGGTGATGATTTGAAGTGACCTCCACTTGAGATGAGTCTGGTATTTACTCCTAGCTATTATGTGAAATGAGGCACATGTAGCAGCCGACAAGTGCATCGTTTTGATATGGATGTACACATATTTGCTTTGTTCTAGATAGATTCCCATTGACAGAATTTGATGTACAAGCATGTGTCATAGGAATGACATCCAATTAAAATGTTGACCTTGATGATTCTACACCCCACTGGGGTTTAAAAAGTTCAATTGTGTGCTATATTTAGTTACATCAATTTGAGTCCTCAATAAAGTTGTTATCTTAAAAACAAAATGTTAAATCATGACCTACCCTCTCTGAGGTACATATGCCAGTGAATCAGACTGGCAGAGGTCACTACATGTGACTCACTCCAACAAAACCCGGAACAAGTCACCAGACATGTTTTGAGTTATACATGTAGGCTTCTAAAGATGACATTCCCATAAAAAAATTTCAAATTTTGAAATTAATAATTTCATGATATTTGACTGTGGGACAAGTGGACTTTCAAATCATTGAAAATTCTCATTAAAAGAAGGTTTATTTAATCAATAATTAACCCTTTGAACTAGGATATTCAATCTTGTGTAAAGCAGAAAACTGATTAGCTCATTTCTCATAATAGCAATTAGTCCAAAATATAAAGGTACCGGTACTTTACAAAATTATCTATAATATATAGGTCTGGACTCTGGAAGTATTCTGTTAATTTTGGTATCGTTTCAAAGCTTATTGTCTGGTGCTTACATTTATATTCAAATCATGAAATGTCAAAAATACGACTCGTTACTGGTTTTGTTAGAGTCACATGAAAGTCCCGGCTCCGACGGGGAGTTCCAACAAGTGCTGTGTATGGGTTTATTTATGTGCATTCACATACATGAAATACAAATATTTCATGATCAGATGGGAGGGGCAGTCTCAGGACCTGTGGTGATCAGAGGGTTTGTGCCTAGACTGGACTTGCGTCATATCACAATGTCTCTTATTTAGAGCTATTACGAACAGTGTAATTTTGGTTAGTTACCTCCATTGTACAATTTAGCATCAAAGTCATTAAATGTGCCTGTCTTGGGGGCGCACAAGGATGGCGATCTAAGGCCTCGTATCCATAGGCTGTTCCCTTGTGGCGTGTGCCCTTTTTCCGTGTTCACTTGTTCCCATGTGACCTGCCACACAGACAACGAACCTTTGTTTTGCGGCAAACAAAGGTTCGTTGTCTGTGTGGCAGGTCACATGGGAACAAGTGAACACGGAAAAAGGGCACACGCCACAAGGGAACAGCCTATGGATACAGGGCCTTATAGACACTATTTCCAAACTATTATTACCATTTTCCTCACTTGTACGTGTACTACTTAAACATTTATTTGTTTTCTTGTTTGTTTTTTGTGTGATTTGTTCAGGTGGATGGTGGACGTGGAAGGTGCACCAAACTCAATATATGCAGGAGAGAAATTCCAGCTACGATTTAAATTTAACAATAGGTACCCATTTGACTCCCCAGAGGTAAGTATGTCCTGCCGCTGTTAGGTCTCTAAAGGTCCGTTCATACTACGCCGCAATTTCTCTGCGTTGCTGATATATCGATTACTTTTTGCCGCAACTCAGCACATTTCCAGTTAAAATGTATTTTATATGCGGTATGATGCAGTGCAGCAACGCATCGCATCGCAATTGCGGCGTAGTATGAATGGACTCCGGTCTCGCATAAAGAGATTATATCCATAGAGTACTGTCTGCCATGTTTGTGTGTTGCTCATAGAGAGCAATATATATACCTATTATTTTACTGGTCATACAGTCATGCACCCTGATAAACTTTGATTTTGAGTATAGACAAATCCAACGAGCCAAGTCATGGTCAGGATTTGGTCGGCCATATTTGGTTTCCCGCATGCACCAAACAGGTGTTGTGAGTGCCCAATTGGGTGGATTAAACCTGCTTAAAATTCGATGATAGATTCTTTTGTGTTGTAAACTGTCATCATTCTTTTGTCTATGTGTAACACGGGTGATGCAATTTATAATACCCTTCAAGGCCGCATTATCTCACATTTTAGGTGAGGTAGTTGGGTCCCTGTCTCGGCTAATGGCTGCCATTGAGGAGTAGGAATGTGTGAAATTGGATTTGTCTATATGATTGTTTGCATCTGATGTGTGGGGTGGGTGCCAGTAAAGTGCTCTAATGTATTTACCTTTATTGTGGTATTCTGTGGTATGATGCAGTATGGCAATGCTTCGCATCGCAATTGTGGCTTAATATGAATGGACTTTAACTCTGGTCTCGCATAAAGAGATGTGGGTGCCAATAAAGTGCTCTAGGTGCTATGTTGTAATGTTTGCGCTCAATGCGGGCGGTTCACTATTTTGTTTCCATGCATGTGTAACAAACCAATGGTGGATTTAAAAATCCAGAGCAGTTCTGAGTCGGTACTCTTTTGGTGTAATCTCTTTGGTCTCTCACTGTCCAAAGACACATACATCTACACCAAGCCTAGTATTACAATGAAAGATTGAAGAGCAAAGTGAACCAGATGCAATTGCCACCAAAAATAGCTCATGGTACATTGGATTTGATGGTGAACTATGTGCTCTTCCTCAAGTAGCGGGGGCTGTTTCAAAACCAAATCAAACCTTTACATATCCCATTACCTTGCCTATTCAAATATTGTCAAAGTACCGTATTTAATCTAATTAGCGTCGTTAAAAATACTCAACTGGCACTGCTTAATAAGCCCTCAGGTACATTTAGTGGCAATTATCTACAAGTTTACATAATTACTGTACCAAGTTACCCATGCATACTTAACCCAATCCCATACTGTTTTCTTGATTTGCAGGTAGTGTTTACAGGTAGCAACATTCCTGTTCATCCCCATGTCTACAGCAATGGTCACATATGTCTATCAATACTCACAGAAGACTGGTCACCGGCGCTATCAGTACAATCAGTATGTCTAAGCATAGTCAGTATGCTTAGCAGCTGTACAGAAAAGGTAAGATTGGTCACCAGCGCTATCAGTATGTCTAAGCATAGTCAGTATGCTTAGCAGCTGTACAGAAAAGGTAAGATTGGTCACCAGCTATCAATACAATCAGTATGTCTAAGCATAGTCAGTATGCTTAGCAGCTGTACAGAAAAGGTAAGATTGGTCACCAGCGCTATCAGTATGTCTAAGCATAGTCAGTATGCTTAGCAGCTGTACAGAAAAGGTAAGATTGGTCACCAGCACTATCAATACAATCAGTATGTCTAAGCATAGTCAGTATGCTTAGCAGCTGTACAGAAAAGGTAAGATTGGTCACCAGCGCTATCAATACAATCAGTATGTCTAAGCATAGTCAGTATGCTTAGCAGCTGTACAGAAAAGGTAAGATTGGTCACCAGCGCTATCAATACAATCAGTATGTCTAAGCATAGTCAGTATGCTTAGCAGCTGTACAGAAAAGGTAAGATTGGTCACCAGCGCTATCAGTACAATCAGTATGTCTAAGCATAGTCGGTATGCTTAGCAGCTGTACAGAAAAGGTAAGATTGGTCACCAGCACTATCAGTACAATCAGTATGTCTAAGCATAGTCAGTATGCTTAGCAGCTGTACAGAAAAGGTAAGATTGGTCACCGGCGCTATCAGTACAAACAGTATGTCTAAGCATAGCCAGTATGCTTAGCACCTGCTCCCACAAAAACTGCATGAAGTCTGGAAATTATGATATGGAGATGTGTCCAAATTTGGAGTGATTACCAAATAGGTTGCCACTCTACTAGTCTCATTAAAAGACTGCCCTACCCCAACCCTAAACCGTAACCATTAACTCTGTAAACGAGGACTGGTCTAGCAAGTTATACCGAGTTCAGTAATTGTACCCCAAATTTAAAATGCTCAAATTAGCAGATTTAAAATAAGCTCAAAAGAAGTAGTTTTCTTTGATCTTAAGACAGTGCCATTTTTCTTTGCATGGGCAGTTCTTGCCATCCATCATGAAATTATTGCTATATAAATAGTGCTTTTACCTCTTTGCTTTGTTTTCTTCCCAGAAACGTCCACCAGACAATAGTTTTTATGTTAAAACGTGCAATAAGAGTCCAAAGAAAACAAAATGGTGGTATCATGGTAAGTCAGAACTTTTTTTTACACTTTTCACTTGGGTAGCGTATGCCATATGTCCCTATTCGTTCCATTAACCCCCATGCCCCTATAAGCGCTCACCAAATAACTTTTTAACAACTTTTTCTAAGGAACTATCACTCTAGTTATATATCTTAATAATTGTATATTTGTGTAAATGAGCGAATGTTCTTGGGAAATAAATCTAATTTTTGGATTGGTCAGTTGCCTGATGAAATCTGGTGGTTCCAGAAGTAACATACATGTAGCAAAGTTGTAATACTGAGGGCGTGTTTCTACAGGCGCTCCGCTAAGTTAACCGCTAAATGGATAACGGTATCTTACCGTTATCTTACCGTTTAATCTGCTGTTTCCACAGACAGGTTTTTGCCGTTGGCGTGTTCATGCCTAATATTGGTTTTAGTTATTTGCATCGTACCAACAAACATGTTTTAAAAGTGTATTTTGTCTTACCTTTTACTGTAGTATGGCCAGAATCTTGCATTGTAGGCCTAGAATTAATGCTAAAATGAATTGTTTAATGGTTGATTACTGCTAAATAATCACTTTTCTTTGTTTGTTCAACAGAAAAGTTTGACATTTTACACAGTTTTTCACTATTTTGTGGCATTTACAAATTTCAGTGAGCAAACCCCGAATTCCGTGAATTTTTCCGTTTTTCCGTATCACGGAGAAATCGTGGCTTTACATAATAGTTTGGACTTGCTATGTTGCCCAGGCTGTTTTTGTCATGTCGTCCGTCCAATTTACTAGTACCTGTTGATTAACAGCCATTTTGCCTGATTTTTGCTCAATAAACGGCAAGTTACCGCTTCGGTCTGTTTCTACAGAAAATCTACCCGCTTCGTCAACGGCAAAAACCTACTCCGACGAGGTTTCCGTTGGCGTTGAAAAGGCGTTGCAAAAAGGCGTTGGAGGCTGTTTCCACAGGAGTGATTAACGGTTCCATACCATTTCCAAAACGGTATTTGGCTCTGTAGAAACACGCTCTATGTATGTAAGTTCCTGTATTGGATTTATTACCAAACTCTATATTTGTGTACTGATTCAATTATTTGTATTCATTTGTATTCAATTACCATAAAAACTCAATAGTTAGCATATGTGCTTACTATCGAGCACAAAAGTGTAAAGGGTTTTGAGCAAATCATCGATACACTTGGTTTATATACGAACAAATAAACCTACAAATGTGTGTCTCAACCCCATTATTTAGTTGGTAGAGCACCGGACTTGGTACAATGTCATGTTTTCAAAAGCGCTCGATAGTAAGCACTTGCTAACTGTCAAGTTTTTATGGTATATTTGTCTACTTATTCAATTATTTGTATTCATTATTCATTATTCGTTATTTTCTCTTTTTTCACAGATGACAAGGTGTGATGACAGCCTCCAGTTTTCATGTCATTGAAAACAACTCTTCTTTTTTGTACAAAACTTGTATATTATGTAAATAAGAATTAAATATTATAAAGTTATAATTGACTATGCTCCATGTCATTCTGCTGTACACCTTACTCTAGCATGGCATTTGCTATTTTTATTTGCTTATAAACTGAAGCATAGTTGAAAGCCAGTGACATAAGCAGATCACCGGGGCCAAATACATTGTCTATTTTGTGTTCATGGCACTTTGGAATCAAGGCTTATATTAACCAGGCACCCAGGCTTTCTTTACCCCATGGTTGCCAAGTTTTGGCTCCTGGTGTATCCAGTATTTTACACTACAAACTGTAGAGGCCGTCAGCCTTTTCTGCGGGATCCGCCATCTTGTGGGTACTGCCGTTCTGCATGTCATCGTTAGACATTACGCCCCGATTACGCGGAAGTCGCAGCGCGTGACGCACCTCTTCAGTCAAGCGTCAACGCAGTGATCTTAGCAACAAAGCACTCCGTACCCACAAGATGGTGGCGTTGACGTCACAATGACTACCTCTATAGGACCAGGAGCCATCTTTGGGACCAGAAGCTCAATTTAGCTCCTGGTCCAGGCATACTTAATATAAGGCCTGTTTGGAATGCATGCCTAGAGGGCCAATATGTACTGTAAAAGTGCAAATTTTCACGCTGTATTTATTTTTGTGCTTTTCACATTCCAAGCTGCTACCACGAAAATAACAACACACAAATATATTCCTTCTGTGTATAGGCAAATGTAAGGAAACTTAGAATCGCAAATTTAAAAACAAGTGAAATGGTAAAGCGTGAAAAATTACACATTTGGAAATTTACACGTTTACAGTATTAGGCAAGTTCTGTACGATGAAAAAATCCACAGATTTATTGTTATCGCAATTAGATGAGACCTCGGTGGCCGAAGAAATCCCATAAATCATTTGGCAACATTCAGGGACGCAGTTTATCCTTATTGAGAACCTGTTCTCTAGTCGACTGCAGCTTAATTAGGATAGTCCATTTGAAATTCATGCACCTGCTATGAAAGACATGACATTAATTCTTTCACATGGTGTCAATTTCAAAAGGGTGATCTGAATTGAAATCTATACTTTCTGTGTGGGGGAGAGTAAGGCAATGCCCATAGGGGGTATATGGATTTCAAATGGATTAACCCATGGAAGCTCATACTTAATGCTGCAACAATATCATTCCTGCAACAAGAAGGTCAACAGTGGTAGAGATCATGGAAGAGGAAAAGAAGGTCTGATTGGATCTACATCAGAGTCATGGAGTTCCAGATAATCCAGGTTTTAATGTCTACAAACTTGATGGTGGAAGCCTTATACACTTTATATATTGTCTGCAAGCTACAAAAGACCTGTAAATGTGACATGATCAAGGGGAATGAGTCAGATGTTGCTTATATTGTTTTTGAGATATTGGCAAAAACAGTGTTCAAATTCTTTTGTTTATATTGTTTTCAGCCATTGATAAATTGCTCATAACTCAGTAACCAGATGACCGATTTTGATGGCGTTTGCATCAAAATGTAGCATTTGTACTCTCCAGAAAAGGATGTAAAAAACTCCAAATTGAAAATTGCCGACATATGAATCATTCCCCTTGATCGTGTCACAAATGATTTTATAAGGTAACAAAAAAATGGTGTGTCTCAGAGCTTAAAATCCAATGCTGTCCCTGTCTCAAACTTAGTGTAAAGAAGATTGGGATTCTCTGAACTTTCACAAGTTTTTCATTAGTTTTAAGTGCTATTCACACAATTCTTCCAACTAACATATATTTTGTACAATATTTTTGGTACCGGTATATGTCAAAAAAATGGGGAAGAGAAATATATTGATCTATTTATCCGAGACAAATGCACACTGCAAAATTAATGCATAGCAGTAGCTTTGAAACATACTATTTTTTGGCCTGATATAATCCAGCAAATTATAAACTGGCCTCAAAAAGAAACTTATAATTTTTCACAAGGTCATATCTTAAAATCCTCTACATAAAAATGAATAAAAATTGCACACAGGATTACTTCAATACTCTACTCTAAACACATGTCAGCAACCAAGCAGTTGTCCAACTGACACAACAGTAAAATGCACTGACACGGAACAGCTTCCAGGACCACATTCACAGGCGAATAATTGGAACCCAACAAACAAAATCTGATTGGATGTGAATTTTGGTCCAGAAAGGTGTTCCATGTCAGTGCATTTTGCTGTTGTGTCAGATAGACAACTGCTTGGTTACTGACATGTGTTTAGAGTAGAGTATTGAAGTAATCCTGTGTGCAATTTTTGTTCATTTTTATGGAGAGGATTTTAAGATATGACCTTGTGAAAAATTATAAGTTTCTTTTTGAGGCCAGTTTATGTTGTACACCATAATTCGCCACTTGCACGGTTCCGCCATTATGCACTATGTGCGGGGAGAGCCTCGAACTGGCAGCATACATGAATGGGAATTGAACCAGTCATATAACATTCTGTGTAAGGTTACGTAATTCTTCCTTTCATGTATGCTGCCAGTTCGAGGCTCTCCCGCATATAGTGCATAATGGCGGAACCGCAAGTGGCTAATAGATTCCGTAATACATTGGAGCAATGAGAAAAGGTTAAAGGGCATAGGTAACAGAATGTATTATTGATTTCCTACCTGCTTAGTGTAGAGTCGGTGAGCACATAAATTCTAGCGTTTCACAATACGATGCGCCTCCAGCGGTCGCTGCGTCGAGGCCAAAATATGCAGTGCATCATGGGAAAATGTCGACATCCAAAGCCCGCACAATACAAATACAATACAGGAACATATATACATCATTGTGGGTTTAAATGTCATTATAATGATGACACATGCGAATGTACACTAAAACAACAATTTACAATTATAGTAGATCCATTTTCTATCTATTGATCACAGGGAATCCTTCGTGGAGCTGTTTTCAACATATTTATTATCACACTCGCGTGAAAATTCAATAGCAGCTAGAACAGCGATGTTGACTCTGGAGTCAAAAATTTGACTGCCAAGAGCTGGCGGTGCATCATATTGTGAACCGTGAGAATTGAATACCTGTACAAAAATAAAGGTTACTCCAAACAGTTGTGGAATGTATTAATGGTTGTAGAATGAGGTTTTTCATTCTTTGATACTGTAAAAAAGTGCACATTTTTGCCATTGATGCATAAACCCACATTATGTGACCATCCATGACGAGTCGCACCTTTGAGTATCTTACCAAGCTTCGACCAACAATACATCGTATACCCTTAAAGCTAGAAGCACTTCAGTAATGCTGACTGTATTGTACTGTATGAATGTCAAATAAGAAATAATGGAACGGAAATTTCTTCTGTAAGCAACTCTTGTATGTGTAGAGCCATAATTTTGTTTTGTATTGTAACTCTCTTGCACAAGGACCAAAGACTGACTTACAAGTAATGTACTATTCCAAGTAATGTACTCCCCCCGCCCCCACGTCCAGGCAAATGATGGGGCTTGTCATTTGCAGGACTAATATATTCCAAACCCTTGAGTGCCGTTGTGGGCATTATGGCCCACTATCCTGTTGTTTCTACTATTGATAATCCCATGGTGACAGGGTTGGGAAATTACACTATAATACAAAACACTACAGATCCCACCCTTGGGGTACACCAATCAGTTAATCTTTATGTAATCCCAGGTTACGGTCCCTACCAGTGCCCCACAATTCTCGATATTCGCAATAAGGCGCCGCCAGCGGTTTGCGATGTAATCGTGATGTATCATGGGAAAATCGTGATGTATCATGGGAAAAGGTCGACATCAAGTCCGCATGTCTGAATATTACCATGCTATTACATAGGAACATGTGACAATATTTTTTAGTTTGTCAATATAACGGTATTACACACAAATCGATAGAGAAAAAATTAATTGTGCACATTTCAAATGACATTATTAAGTATTATTGCATATCAATTAGCGTGTAACACATTTATTTTGACAAACTAAAAAATATTGTCACGTGTTCCTATGTAATAGCATGGTAATATTCAGTATTATGCGGACTTGGATGTCGACCTTTTCCCATGATACATCACGATTACATCATAAACCGCTGGCGGCGCCTTTATTGCGAATAGCGAGAATTACCAGGATAAGGGATAGGGCAGTGATTGGAATAGTGCATAGCTGGATGTTCATGAAAGATCATGTGTGTTTGTTTAATGAATTGGGCTATTCCATTTAAAACCACACAACCCCTGTGGAAGATTTTGGAAATACTGTCCACAGTGGGAGTATGAATTTCAAATGGAATGAACACATTATACAGCTGAGAAGGATTCAACATGAATCTTCTACAGAGGGAATGTGAGTTTCAAATAGAGTTGCCTAATGTGCTCATTCCATTTGAAATTCATACTCCCCCTGTGGAAGATCTTTACAAAATCTTCCAGGGGGTGTGTACATGTATTTTAAATGGAATAGCCCACTAGTGAGACCCCAGAATGAGAATAATCACTTTCATCAGGTCATGACCACTTTATCCTGAGACTTGATTACAGACTTGTAGACTCCTGGAAGTTTGAATGTTGTGTCAAGGAGGCAGTCTACACGGGAGTCTACATTAAAGGTCCTTGACCCGAATGACAGCCTAATCCTTCATTTTTCATCATCAAAACTGAGATTGTGGTATCATAAGAAAGCTCACAATTTTCTCATTACCCCAGCAAAACAAGATATGCTTGTTTATTGATGGTGTGAACAAAAATGTGGTGAATGTTAGTAACCACACCGAAAGTGTGTATACTATTATGAGGCATTGTTATAGTGATTCTCATATCAAAACAGCTGTACCAGTGCATTTCAAAATTTGAAACATATTATTTTAATGGTAGGCCTCAATTTAAGTTAGATAACAGGACATGAAACATTAGACAATGTGAATGAGCCGTCTCTCAACAAGGGGTCGATCCTTCATGTAATTATTTCGTGTAATCTAATCCTAACTCTAACCCTAATACAAGGACAGAGGCAGGTTCCAACTTCCAGGAATCTATGAGTCAGTAATTAGACAGAATGTCAACCTATTTCTTTCAAATGCTGTATGTTTTATTTAATGTTTCCTCAAAGGAAACTACTTTTTATTATTATTATTTTAATTTGTAGACTTGGTTAAAACAATTGTATAATTGTAATGTAGTAGCGAAGGTTCTTATTGTCACCCTTTTAGGTGACAATTTGAGAAGCATAAAAATATGCTTGAGATGTACCACTGTATGGTGTACATGTACATTGTACCTCCAAATTGTTGCTCCATCAACAAGCATGTAGGAATAGAAATGAGTCTAGTAGTCTTGTGAATGCACCAATCAACGAATTGAATGCACCAATCAAGTACAAAATCAAGCTAAAAATGTATGAAGCAACACCCTTAAAAATCACCAACATCTTTTTTTTCTTCATTTTTTCCAGTCGCATTTTTCAATCAAAATCTGTTAAGTTTTCCAAAATAATCATGGTTGTCGGGCCTATAGAACAGGATGGGGTTATTTTGTTGTAAGGGAGAATGCTTGACTTATGATGATGATTGTAGTGTATGAATACCCTTCGCCTGCTGAAATGATGGTGATGATTTGAATACCTAGTATTTGTCAGTGCTTTGAAACCATAATGTCCCTGCTTGTTGCTCTAAACATGTAATGCAAACATCATTGTAAAAATGGGGTATTCCCTGTTATAATCCATACACCCATGTGGAAGACATAACCTTAATCTTCCAAATATGTGTACATCCATATCAAAACAATGCACTTGTCGGCTGCTACATGTATCTCATTTTACATAATAGCTAGGAATAAATACCAGACTCATCTCAAGTGGAGGTCACCTCAAATCATACCGAAGTCACTTGATTTAGGAATACAGAGAACATATTCCTAAACCATGTGACCTGGGGATGATTTGAAGTGACCTCTACTTGAGATGAGTCTGGTATTTATTCCTAGCTATTATGTGAAATGAGACACATGTAGCTACCGACAAGTGCATCGTTTTGATATGGATGTACACATATGGAGTATGAATTTCAAATGGGGTTACCTGAATGGAGAACTACATTTGAAATCTTCACCCCCTGTGTGGGAGATTAAGGTCATGTCTTTTATAGGGGGTGTATGGATTTCAAGTGGAATAGCCGAATTGTTCAACCAAAGAGATAAGACCCAGTGAGAACAGACTCGGAATGGCGCCCGCAATAACTCATTGGTTTGTCAAGCATGGGGACCAAAAAAGTGTGCCTATAGCATTTATCGGGACAAGCCCAATATGGAACAATAATTTGTGTCTTTAGGCTTAAGCGTTACAGAGATTTACCGTATTGTCTGTAATAAACGCTCCAGGGCCGTTGCATTTTTCCAAAAGGGAGCGTTTATTTGAAGGTGAATTGTCAGTGGAAAAAACTTAAGACTATACTAATATTACCATGGCGGCGCTCACAGAAATTGAGTGGAAAATGATATTTTCATGGTAAATACAACAAAATTACACCCGTATAAGTACATCATCAAGCAAGAATTTGGTGTAATTCTAGCATAATTAGCCAATGGAATGGATGGAAGTTTGAGTCATAATAGGTTTTGTCCATTCAATTTAGCGATCATAGCGATTTTCATGGTAAATACAACAAAATTACACCCGTAAGTGCATCATCAAGCAAGAATTTGGTGAAATTCTACCATAATTAGGCAATGGAATGGATGGAATTTGAGTCATAATAGGTTTTGTCCATTCAATTTAGCGATCATAGCGATTTTCATGGTAAATACAACAAAATTACACCCGTAAGTGCATCATCAAGCAAGAATTTGGTGAAATTCTACCATAATTAGGCAATGGAATGGATGGAATTTGAGTCATAATAGGTTTTGTCCATTCAATTTAGGGATCGTCACTGACAAGATTGACATGACTGATGCAAATTTTAAGCTTACTCACACGAGTTTGTATTTTTGTCAATTTTTCACATAAAAATTGGAAGGTGCGTTTATTACAAACAATACGGTAAATGCATAACATTTAGCATGCATGTGTTATCAACACAATTCACACAATACAAAATGCACCCACTAGGTATACTATTTTTTTCCATCCACAAGTGACACACAAATATTGCAAGTTGCTTCTCTTTGAGTCTCATCTCTTTTAAGGTGTGAACAAAACTTGTAATTTTCGTATAATTTATTATGAAATTTGGTATAAATTTAGATAAAAATTATGTATGTATAAGATGACTTTTTTGTACAATTTGGATGGTGTTTTCAAACTTACCAAAATTTACTAGACCAAAGTTTAACACATATACAGTCATCTACATCACATACTGTCGTATCTCAAACGGCTGCCTTGTGTGATTTATATTATCATTGTCATATTTTCATATCATTTTATATTTCAACATGCTTCTTTCTTTTTATGAATAGACATGAGATTTTAATATTGTGATAATACCTCAAAATTGATATACAAAAATAATGTTAAAGTGCATCTCATCACAATATGATGATAATAATTTAAAAAAAATCACACAAGGCAGCCTTTTGAGATTTGACAGTATGTAATGCAGACGACGACCCATTTGAACATTTTGTACAGTCCCACGGGGTGCTGATATATGTACATTTACAGTAGCATTGCACTTAGTTTTAAATGTGACACGATCTGGTCCAATCAAACTAAGGAAATTGGGATATAGGCAAAAAAACCATAAAATAAGAAAATGGACATAAAATCTGCAAAATTTTTCAGCTTTTTAGGGGTTTTTTTTGTTTGGTTTTTTTGTCGCTCAAATTGATGTATTTTCTTGTATGTCATTCCAATTTGAGTTATTTATCCCAATTTCAAGTTGTTTTCAGCTTTTTAGGGTTTTTTTTTGTTTGGTTTTTTTGTCGCTCAAATTGATGTATTTTCTTGTATGTCATTCCAATTTGAGTTATATATCCCAATTTCAAGTTGCTTTACAGCTTTTTTTGAGCTTTAAACTTTTTTATCTGAAGGTCAGTTTCAGGTGTGCATATAAAAAGTTGATAAGTATTCGCTGTCAGGTGTAATACCTTAGTAATTGGTTCACACACTAGTTAGCAACCCATTAACCTTAGGTCGTCAGTGTGGTGTCACAGTGGCTTCTTGTGGGTACTAGTAAACTCTAGTAAACTCTGTTCAAAGTTACAGGGCATGAACAACAGGTGAATTAGGTGTAGAGCAATACTAGCAGTCAGTCAATCTATAGAGGTCAATCATATCAAGCAAGTAAATGAGCTTGTGGGTACGAATCATGTATACAAACACTACTGTCATGATTCACGCTTGAAAAGTATATTTAGGGTTGGTCAGGTTTCGCCAATAAAACAATTTTTTTTTGCCTAAGCAAGTTCGGGATGGTAATCTCAGTAAACATGAAACGTTTTACAGAAAACGTTAAATTGGCAGGTTATAATATATAAAGGGTTCAAAACGTTTTTGAAATATTGCTGCCAAAAAATATTCTAACAGTCATGTTATTTAAGTATTTAAACAATTTTGGGCCCATACCTAAATACCAGTGTGCAGCTTTCCCCAGCTTGGCTGGCAATCCCTCATTCAATGGGAGTTATAGAGGCCGTCAGCGTGACATCATATGCCGCTATCTTGTGGGTACACGCTGCGATGGTCGTTCGATCTGCATGCGTGAACAACAAAATCGCCGCATCAACGCGTGATAACAGCTGCATGGCAAGCTGCGCCCTGCACGTAGCGTCCGATGCATGAACACGCAGATCATTTGTACCCACAAGATGGCGAAAGGCTGACGGCCTCTATTGGCTGGGGTGGTTGCGCACTGGTAAATAGGTATGGGCGCTTTGTAAAATTGTTTGCCAAACAATATTTTACAATGACATTTTGAAAACATTTTGCAAAATGTTGCTGTAGGCTTTTCATATAAAACATTTCAAAAATGTTTTCATAACCTTATATAACCTAACATATAAATGCTATTAAAACATTTTTGACCAAAACCGAAACTGGTTTATTACATTTTTAAAAACATTTTTGTGTTTGCTGGGATAACTCAATTGTAACATTTCTGACATATTAGTCTAAGTGGATCAGAGCGAGTCACAATAGATAGGTATAGAATATAATAACATGTCTTCAGTATTCTTGTTTTAGCGTAATTTCAGAACACCTTTACACCCTATGTTATAGGGCTAGGGTGTTGGATATAGGGTTATAATAGGGTTAGTATATATGTCACATGATCAACTGGAATGAGCCGGATGTCGCTAATATTGTTTTTGAGATATTGGCAAAAATAGTGTTCAAATTCTTTTGTTGTACATTGTTTTCAGCCATTGATAAATTGCTAGCTCATAACTCGGTAACCAGATGTCTGATTTTGATGGGCTTTGCACATTCGTAAACTGCCAGAAAATGATGTGAAAGACTTTTTAAATTGAAAATTGCTGACATGTGACTGATTCCCCTTGATCGTGTCACATATTCAGATTAGGACGTATGGATAGTTGGAGTTGAATGTTAGTCTGTGTCAATTTGTTAACATGCCCAAATATGGTAATGTCAATGTACTTTTACTCCAGAGAAGTTTTCTAACCCTTCCCAGAATTCATTGCAACATAGGGGTCATAAAAATTTTGATGACCAAAATGTATGGAGTCACAAGATGACCACAGATAGTGTGTTTATTTTATTCAAAAAGACTGATTTCAATACAATTTTAGCCTGTTTAGTGGGTAGGGTGTATCGGTGTTGGCGGGTCATAACATTTTTGTTGCCGAAATAGGGGGGTCGCAATTTTATTGACGCTAACTTTTGGTAAATTTTGGACCCCCTTCCGAAGAAAGCGATAACCCCTAAAGACACGGAACTGCATAGCCTTAGCCTACAAGTATAGAAAACTGAAACTGAAAAATGTGTTGTGGGAAGTGTAAAATACTCTTCATATGAAACTCGATCATACACCTTTCCACAAAGTAGGTTGGTGGTGGCAAGCTAGTCTTTGGGCTATACCAGAGGATGATTTAAGCACTTCCCAGCAAGTCTTGCGGTTTAATAGCACAGCTGTGTGAGTGAACATGACACCACTGACCGCCCACTGCATACACACGTGCATGGTTAAATTTGAATTTGGACAGATATATTTACAATAAAAACACCTTCAAAAAGTTGGTCGATTTCACATTTTATGTTATCTACAGAAGGTGTGAATTATCCTTCATGCATACATCACTTTAAATCTGAAATCGACCAAGTAATAATGACACACGGGCAATTCTAAAACAACATCTTTTGCACAGAGTTCAATGGGATTTGAAAAGTAAAGTGGCAGTTGAAACTCTAGTGACAACATTTTTACAGTGCATGTTGGGGCTTCCTTAAATCATCCTCTGGGGCTATACCAGTTGCAGACCTGAAACTGACTTTTAGCTGATTTCCTCTTTTTTTTATTTGTTATTTGTTATTTTAGCCCAATTTGAGCTATATTCTCTGTGATTAAGGTCATGTATTCCATATAGGGGGTGTATGGACTTCAACTGGAATACCTTATTAAGAAAGTAAATTAATGGAGATTGGTGCTGTTGAACATAAATGATTGAACTTGGGCCTAAAAAGAAAATTGTTTGATTGGAGTACTGGGGGTGAGGGAAGAGTTGGTACGTCTGTGTTTCTTTTGTTTTTATCGCTTTCCTTTTCTTTCATGTTGAATTTAACAGAATAACAACAGGATACAATATAGGCCTACATGTAAACATGGTAAATTTGTCTAAAACTAATAGTGGCAACTACGACTTACATGAGTATTTTGTGATTCTAGCATCCTCTTTGCATGACATTTTTCAGTTGATATCCACGCAAAAAGCTTATTCCCAAAATTTCAATTGATTCTGATTTTGCGAGTTATGCATGGTTATGTGTATTGCACTGCTCCATAGGCACTGTTGTAATTTTGTTCTGTTTGTACATAAACATTATGTAGCCAGAGGCTTCTGGTGGTATAAAAATCTCAAATTATTTTGAGAAAGTAGAGGATGAGGCTGTGGATCACGGAATATCCCGTTAAGTTGACTTAAAGTGCAACACTAGTAAAAATTTCGTGCTTTTTGCTATAAACAAAGCACACATTTCAGGAAAATTTGGTGCTTTCCTCACTGTCACATTTTTTTTATTTTCCAGTATATTAGGTTCAGTCGGAATACTCCAATCAAACATTTTTTTCTGCCTTATTTAAACTTCAGGATTGTAATTTTGTAAATTAGTTGTATTTCATACATGCCTGTCATATAATGGCACATGATTGATCAAGAGTTGGTCCTGGGGGGGGCACTTCAATATGAAATGGATATAGGTGTAGGGCTGGCACTTTCGCACTAAGGGGCATTCGGTGAGAGCAAAATGTAAAAAATATGGGGTCATTGGGTGAGAGCATGATTTTTGGTATTTGGTGAGAGCAAAATGTAAAAAATATGGGGTCATTGGGTGAGAACATGACCTTTTTTTTAAATGGAATCTTTGGGTGAGAGCCAAAACAGCGCCACAAAAACGTCGAAAATCGAATTTCTAGTTCTAAATGGCTTCAAATTTCATTGTTTTTTTCAAAATAAGTAACAAAATCAGTGAAAAATGAAAGTTGCTGTTCAAATTGAACTTGTAAGGGTCTTTGGGTGACAGATCAAATGGAAAAATAGGGGTCTTCGGTGAAAGAGCATGTGTTTGTAAAAAAAAATGGGGTCTTTGGGTGACAGCGATGCTGAAAAGGGGGGTCTTACCAGCCCTACATACGCGTCACCTCCAAAGTTAAAGTGCCCCCCCGGGAGTTGGTCTTTATAAAAGCCTGGCTACTCAGTAGCATCAATCACAAAAATCTACAGGATAATTATGTCTTTATAAATACTACTTCTTAGGCCCAAGTAATACATTTATCTTTGGTAACCTGGCTAATTATTATCAAGTTTACATTGGGTTATACCCCCTATGGAAGACATGGCATCAATCTTCCAAACAGGGAGCATGAATTCCAAATGGGGTTACCTGAATGGGTGACTCCATTTGATATTCACACCCCCTGTGTGGGAGATTAAGGTCATGACTTCCATAGGGGATGTATGGATTTCAACTGGAATGTGCCATTTATGAACTAACCATTTTTTATTTCGTGTACAACTGACCAAGGTTCTTGTATGGTACTTCCCAGCAAACACAAAACGTTTTCGACATCATTCGCAAAAGGTTATAAAATGTTGTCAAAAACGTTTAAATGTCGGGTTATATAAAGGGTATATTAAGGGTATAAAACGTTTTCATAACATTGAAAAACATTTTTTGATAATCTACTGCCCAGCAAACACAAAATGTTTTACAGAAAACGTTTAAATGCCGGGTTATATAAAGGGTATAAAAACGTTTTAATAACATTCCAAACACATTTTTGAAAACCTGATACAAAACATTCTAAACAGAATGTTATTTTTGAGTTGAAAAAATATTTTGCGAAAAATGTTTGCCCAAAATATTTGCAATAACGTTTTAAATATGTTTTTATGACCTTTATATAAGCCGACATTTAAACGTTATTAAAACGTTTTGAAGAAAACATTTTAAGAACATTTCTGTGTTTGCTGGGGGCAAATATTTTAACAAAATGTTTATTTAAGTGTTGATAAAATATTTGGCAAAAAATGTTTGCAAAAATAGTTTAAAAAAACATTATTTTTTGAAAACATTTTAGAATTATTGTTGTATTGTGTTTTCATGCAAAACGTTTTAAAAACTTTTCATGACCTTTATATAACCTGACATTTTAATGTTATTAAAACGTTTTTACCTAAACCAAAAGCCAAAATATAACTTATTTAAAACGTTTTAAAAACGTTTTTGTGTTTGCTGGGACTTGTTTATTCTTTTATTAATTCAATAAATATTGAAAGATAAAAAAAATTTATAGATCTGATCCAATCAGGCAAAAGTTGGCAATAATGAAACTGAGATATAGCGTAGGCAAAAAGTGAGGAGAAAAAACAATAAAAAAACATAAGAAAATGGACATACAAAAGATTCATAACTTTGCAAATTCAAGAGACCTGGGCATTCAACATCAGTAAGTGTATGAAATGGTAGTAACTCAATTTTCAAAATTTTCGACTTTGTCCTGAGTGGATCAGATTAGGTCACATTGGATACAATTTCTTGTTTTTATTTTGTATGTTGATTTCATAGTTATGGTATGGTGTGGTATACATGTATGATTGTATGTATGAAAAATAAAAGTATTTATATGTGGGCTATAGTCTACAATCAATTATGCTATTATGATCAACTGAAAAAAATTCTTAATTACAGCAGGTTATTCCTTTTGAAATCTACACCCCTTTTTCGGTCAAGCAGTTTTACGCATTTTACAGCTGAAAACTTTGGAACTGATGAAATCCAACTGGATTTGACTAAATTTGAGATATTTTGTTTGGAATTCCCAAATCTTCCACTCCTGTTTCCCCGGTGGGTTTAGTCTTCACTGACGATGTGTTAGACTATGCCATAGTCGAATTTTATTAAAAATATGTTATTTTTAGTCATGATGAACCCATTTCGTTGAACTCAAAATTATACCCTGATGTTTATTAAAATTAAAGTATTCAATAGTAAAATGGTCATAAAGAGTTAAAAATATCAGACGATTAGTGACAATAAAAGTAATTGAATGCAACATTATCTTGCATAATTATAACGGCTCACTTTAATACTGAACAATTCTGATTTTGGAATCTACCAGTTTATTGATAGCGAACCCCGAAATTGGCCTAACTCTCCATAGAGTCCCGTGTTAAAAATCTTAACCGCAAGGCAATGTCAGTAGTCCACTTGGGAAGCTAACAAACAGAGGGAGTAGGGTGACTGATCAGATGTGAAAATCTATCAATTGTGCACACATTAATTAAATCAGAGTTTTAAGCTTAAATACAATATCCAGAGTATGCACAATGGGCAAGTGGACTACGGGGTAGTATAACGATGTGTACGCATGATGGTTCCAATTAGGGGTACTTTTCAAGAAATATCCGCAAAATTTTCAAGGACAAAATTGTTCGCGATTGTCCAAATTAGGGGTGTTTTGAAGCAAAATTATCCTTGACTTTCATCCGCATTTGTGACCGTTCACGGCGAATGAGCCGTAAATTCCTCCCCCGGTCAATTTTGTTTTATTTTGTGTTTAAAAAATAAACACCATAAACTTAAAAATGGTACCCGGTATATCATTTGACTTCAAACGATATCCAGAAGCGGGGTTATGGTTTGTTAAACTTTGCTCCTTCAACAAAATTATAGCTTTTACGTTTTTACATGTGTCTTTTTTTTCACATTGCTGGCAATAAATATCAAACAGTCAGAATTGGCGGTCGTGTCAAATCATCCCCAAGTGCCTGGTAACTCACCACTTGAACAGGATTTAGCAAAAGCAAACAAAGACCAGAGCTATTAAAAGTTCTATAGCCATCTAAGGTAGAAGCTTATTATCCACTTCAACAATAGGATTATTGATTAGTTTTTGACTATCAAAATGAGACAGATGTCGGCCAGCTTAAGTTACCGATGAATACGACCTTCGTACACATTTTACACCGTAACTCAGAATACAATTTAGGGAATTTACGGCTCATTTGTGCTGCCGGGGTCACATTTTACCGCTACAGTTTTCGTTTTTTGTATTTTGTCTGTCCTTTGTTTTAGTAGTTCCACACAAAAATTGATAGGGTATTTTTTCTGTAAAAAATTGGCCTCATTTCCCCTTGAAATAGGGGGCAAAATTCAAAAGCGTCCTTGATGAAATGGTAAAAATAGGGGTATTTATTTCGGGAAAATGTCCTCAATTTCTTGTGATAAGGAGGTGAAATGAAAATGCGTCCTCAAAATGATAAAAATAGGGGTAAAATTGCTGCAAATGTCCTCGATTCCCCGTGAAATAGGGGGTCATTTTCGAACGGTCATACCGGGGGTCATACGTCCTCCCTTTAAATACAAACTGAACCCACCGGGCCTTTTTCACTATTTTCAGGTGGGATCTAAAATGTTTAATTTGGTTGAAATGCCAAAATCTTGCTCAAGGAGGGGCAAGGTTCAAATTGAATGGCACAACGACTGTCAGCAAAGGACTAGAGACAAGGTTAAGGGGGTACTACACCCCTGCCCAATTTTGTATCTATTTTTGCATTTTTCTCAAAAATTATAGCGCACTGGTGACAAGTAAGATATGTATATATTATAGGGGCAAGGACTACAACTACTGCACTGGAAATTTTATATTAACACAGACAACAGTTGTGGAGTTACAGTCAAAAATGAGGGAAAACCAATATTTGATCAATAAATCGATAACTACTTGCCTTGAGTCACTGAATTTTCAGTGCAGTTGTAGTCCTTGCCTTTGCCCCTATAATATACCAGTACATATCTTACTTGTTACCATGCAATACACTATAATTTTTGAGAAAAATGCAAAAACAGGCACAAAATTGGGCAGGGGTGTAGTACCCCCTTAAGGAAATGGTCATTGTACAATGTTATCTGTGGGCTATTCTATTTGAAATCCATACACTCCCTATAGTAGACATGACCTTAATCTCCCACACATTGGAAGTATACTGCGCCAAGAAAGTATCCTTACACTTGGAAAAATAATCACAATTTCCAAACTGGAAAATATTGGGGTAAATTTGTTTTTTTAATAGATGCACTATCTAATCCTGCACATTATGACACCACATTGAATCCAATGTGACTTCAAGAAGCAAGTATTTGATTAGACGAAGGTCCAGTTTTAAAAGTGACAAACTGGCCTATTCAAAACTCCACAGACTAGACATCTGGTTTGAGAGTGGTGAATGGCTAATTTATGCGTTTGCCTTTAATTTAAAACAAAAGGAACAAAAGAAAACTGAAACAAAAGAACTGACAACTAAAATGGAAGTTATGAAAAGTACAGAGGAGTAAAAACTGAAATAAAAGCTGCTTTAAATAACGCTTCATTGAAGAAACTGTGTTGTCTCTTTGTTGGGGCTTGTTGGAATCTTTTTGCGCCTTGTATAGGCCTGTTTGTCACCTTTCCTTCGTCTATTCAATTGCTTGTAACTTTACTTATTGAGGTCACATTGGATTCAATGGGGTGTCATAATGTGCAGGATTAGATTGGTGCATCTATTAAAAAACAAATTTACCCCAATATTGTTAGTTTTGAAATTGTGATTATTTGTGTGAAGTGTAAGGATACTTTATTGGCGCAGTATAGATTTCAAATGGAGTCACCTATTTAATTTTGACTTTCATCGCGTGGAGGGGCACAGAATCGATGCTGAATTTGTCAATTTGGCGCCCACCCCACTGGTTATACCACTGCAAATTTATGACATTCTAATAATTTCAATCAAAGGTAACAATTAGTTATTCACATCTGTGTTTTTATTTCAACAAATGTTTTCAATAAAACAAACATACAAATGCAATGGTTACTACAACTTAATTCCTGAGTTGAGGTTATGCTGAGAATTTCCAATCATATTTAAAAACAAAAGGGGTCATTGGGCGTTTCCATTCATTATATGACTAAGGTATTATAATGGCATAGGGTGTAAACCTTTGAAGAAAGGAGGAATTGCAGTTAAAAAGGGGGGTCTATTGACAGGCCCTTGATACGTGCCAATATGCGAGTGCTCCCCACGGTATTCAGGAGTAGGCCTATAGTGAGACGACATGGGCTATTCGTGTTAAAATCCAAACACTGAAGATATGTCCTTAACCTTCCACACAGGGAGTGAGAATTTCAAATGGAGTTGCCTGAATGGGTGACTCCATTTGAAATCTACACCCCCTGTGTGAGAGATTAAGGTCGTGTCTTCCATAGGGGGTGTATGGATTTCAACTGGAATAGCTTATTCTTACCCAGCCGGATTCTTACTTCATTAAGGCCCATTCAGTGGTCATCCGGAGGATCGGAAAAAGCATCAAAATTCAGATGTGTACCTTTATAGTGTCCTATAGTGGTAAAGTAAGACATTTTTACATGGATCTGTAATTTCTCTACTAATAACATATGTGGCTTCAACTTTGTCAATCAACTGCTGTTGGTTTTTGCCAAATCTTTCATATCAAAAAGACCTAATGACAATTGGAATGACTGTATTATTCACTTTTACACTTTCAGGAAATTTATACACACTTTTATTTTTTACACTTTCGCTTGGATCACTGAATAATTAGCCTTTAATGGCATTCATCCTTTTGCTATAGGCCTATAGTAAAATTGAAATAACCCTAATCATCACCATTTCCATAACCCTATACCTAGCGCAAATCCTATCCCCTCGGGTGTGGGGAGGCTAATTTCTAGCTATCGCTGGTCATTATTGGGGTATTACGTCAGTCATTCTACATGTAGGCCTACATTGTATTACCAACATATAACGTCAAAATAAGACGCAAATAATTCCTGATAACTCATTATTAGACAAGATTATCCATTTCCTTTTGACAAGATTGTTTAAAACTTCAATTTTTTTTAAATTTTGACACTTTAGATATACTACTCAAATTTGATAAGTTAGGTCAGTTTGGACAAGAACCTGTTAATTTTTTTAATGCCACGAGAATCTTATTAAATTTAGATGAGTTTCTTGTCATCCGAATCATTTTGAAGAGAAATCTGGTATGTCCCCACCTGAATAGATTCCCGTGTCAAATTTGACAAGTTTCTGTTCAAAAATGAGTAGATCGTTTTAAGAGTGAACATAGAAGTATTCAAAAAGATCCTACAAAAAACTTTAAAAATCTAAACTGAAAATGTCTACAATAGCCCGAAGTATCAGAAGTATTAACAGTCTTACGTAAATCGATTTCTTCTGTTTTGCAAAAGTATTTACATGAAACATACTAAAACATTCAATTCTAAAAATGAAAATGTTTGCATTTTCATTGGCTGATGGTGAGTAAAAGCACTGTAAAGATTAATGAGAATAGGCCTACATTGTCGTTATATAAATACCCGGGGTAAATGTACCTTAAATCCATAACAGAATTGTCTGAGGGATGAAATCAAAACTCGACCGCCGGTTCCACCCGGTTTCCATTGTTTAGAAAAAGTCAACCGCGGGCCAGTTTTGATTTCATCTCTAAATAATGTCTATACTGATTAAATTAGGATATCCATGGATCTGGAGACGAAGACAATATTAAAGCTAACTTCAAAACGTTCACATTTGTGATTCGATCAAGCAAAATCAGTCGGAACTCGAAAATATTGATTTTGAGATATAGCCAAACAAAGGAAATATTTCCTTTACTTTCCTGTTGTTTTGGAAACTCTTTAATTGCTCATATCTTTGGAACTGGTCGTTCAATTTTAATGGAGTTTTCTGCATAATGCAGCTTTGTAAATGCTATTTACTATTCCATAAGAAACTGAAAATTTGATATTTCCGAGTTCCGAGTGATTTTGCACTTTGAAAGATGAACAAGAATCCTACTCTACGCATACGCTCTTTAATAGCAAGTTATTTTTTTAGTAAACTCGACATTTTATGGCCGCTGTGGCGTTCTATACCTTATTATTGAGCTGTATACTAGATACTTCCATGAGGTTGAATTAACGAGTGTCTTTCGATAACTTTGTTGGAATAAATTTCATGTGAATTTGCAAACAATTGTTATTTGAAATGGTTTTGATCTCACTTGAGCTATTATTAGCACGATTATTTATCTTTTATAATAAGCCTACTCATTAAATTATCAGCACCAATTTGCGATGGAATGTACGTATTTCGTATCATCGCTTATTAGTCTTGTCAAGTTAACCGATATGTAATCATTAACGGAGCAAGGGCTGCAGACAGAAGCTGACAGAGCCTGCGTCAATATCCGAAACATGACAATCTCTAGGACAGAGCTCCTTAAACCCCAATACCGTAATAATTCGATAATAAGCATATGAAGAGCTTTGTTGCAACAATTGGATGGGTTTTGCAACAAAGCTCTTCATAATGTGCGCGCGAGTTGCACGGACAAGAACGAATTTTTGCGGTAGTTTGTTAATATTTTTCACTTTTTTTTTTTTTGATTTGGAAATAGTGTAAGACAGATATTTGTAAATCAAAAGAAAACAAATGAAAAAGTTTAAACTACCGTAAAAATTCGTTCTTGTACGCACATTATGAAGAGCTTGGCTGCAAAACCCCTTACATCCAATTGTTGCAACAAAGCTCTTAATAATATGCTTATTGTCTAATTTCTACGGTATGCCTCTACACTCAAAGAATAACCTTTGGATATGTTGGCTACAAAAACTCATGTTCCACAAGGGTCAAAATTTGAGCTTGTTTAATGAGGGCCATTGAGCTATGTCATTGGGAATGAGAGCATTGTGGCAAATTAATCTCTAGATCTGAATTTATACTCCATCGCTGAGCGACGGGCGATTGGTATTTAACCAATGAGGTAGCGCGCTATTCCCGACGCAACACAAATCGCGCTAACTGATTAGCTAGAAACCAATCTCTCGTCGCTCAGCGATGGAGTACGGAGATGGAGTATTAATTCAGCTTTAAAAAGTATAATTGCGCGTTTTTATCGTAGATAAAACAGATACTCCAGTTTCCCCATACTATGTTTCAGATCTTCAGCTTCAGTGCGCAGACTCGTTATAGCCTTAGGTCGTTCATAGCCAAATAAAGCCATATCCTTCTCAAACCGTTTCTCAAACTTCAAAACGTCTTCCTCAGTAACTTGTTGATACATATTTTGAACTTTCTCCTCATTTGAGCTATTAGTCGCATGTGGTTTAGTTTCCATAACACTCGCTAAACCATCAGCACCGATTTGCGATAAAATGTATTTGGTATCATCGGCTATAGTTTCAAGTTTGCCGATGTAATCATACTGAATGGAACAAGGACTGCAGAGTCTGTACATTTGGCGCCAATGCTCCTCGGGTTCTTCATCTAAACTATATTCAGTATTACTTACGTATCGTAAGAATTCCTGAAATGACACCCAGGTATTGCGATCTTCCTCGATCTTCAACGTTCTTTTCAAAAGCGCGCTTTCTTTGGTCGAATTAGGATAAAGTGAGTAATATTTTCTAATAAAATACTTTATATTATTGATGTGCATAATTCGACCATAATGTTTTCGAATTCCATCGCTGTACGGTGAATAATTCACCATTTTTTCGTTGTAAGCTGATAGCAGCCTTTCATGAGGGTTTCTAACAATCATTATTTTTCTGTAATCTCGTAAACGAACTGCGATTTCAGTAGCTGTCATCTTTTCCAGATTTGGTATATGCGTTTTATGTACCTCGGTGGCATTTACACCATTTAATGATAACATGATTTTCTTCCAATTTGTACAGGCAACTTTGGGAACGTAACAATACAGAAGTTTATGCTTATCAGATACTAATATATGCTGTAGAACATCATGGGTGATATTATTTTGAAACTCAAATTTATTGCATGCATTTTGGAGTGTGTTTCGTCTTCTGCTCTGTTCTTGGTTCCATTCGTACTTTTGGCACTCCTCGTCACAAAATTCCATTTTGTCATCCAAAGTCGCCTTAGGATTCTGTCATATAAAAAAAAAAAGATAGATTTATAACAAAATATAAAATGCTAGAGGATGGATCAAACTGAATACACTTCCCCGGATTCAGCTGAGTGTGTATAGGCCTAGAGCATTAGACCGGTAAACCAAAGGTCCTACTCCTAGGTTAGAATCATGGATGGTCAGTAGGCCTACCCGGGGGTCAGTACAATGCTTTTCACTGGTAAAATCTCAAACTGAATACACTTCCCCGGATTCAGCTGAGTGTGTATAGGCCTAGAGCATTAGACCGGTAAACCAAAGGTCCTACTCCTAGGTTAGAATCATGGATGGTCAGTAGGCCTACCCGGGGGTCAGTACAATGCTTTTCACTGGTAAAATCTCACTTTCATTTTGGGCTAAAATAGTGTACAATTAAAAAAAAAATCGCGCTTCGCGCACAATCACCGCCACACAGGGCAAGAATGATGCCCGCGCCCATCATACCAGAGCTCACCAGGATTTTCTTTTTCAGGATTTTGTCTTTGCGCCCTCTTCTTGCTATAGGCCTATGTTGGGAAAAGCGCTCAAACTCATTGGTCAAATACCAATCGCTCGTCCCTCAGCGATGGAGTAAAAATCAGCTCAACTTCTAACAATATTATTTCGGTAAGCACAAATTCAATTAGCTGGTGCACAGTGTCTTCGACCCTATATCTTCATGGCAGGAATCGCCATGGTAGGTTAAATCCACAGCCACGATTAGCCATTTGGTTCAAACCTTTAAAGCTCTTTTAAACTAATAATTAGTCGAGGGACATAACTAAGGCTACTCACAATAGCCGGGTAATCGATCTTGGTTGTGCGTGATTAAGCTTGTATACCCCATTGAGGTCAATGGTCATCGACTTTTATACTGCCTACAGTGAGTGCAGCTGTACTACACGCTGCACGCTGTAGTCCATAACAGGACCAACGCAATATAAAATGGTCAAATTTTGAGTTCAAAGCGCACGGCCAATTTTCAAAGCGCATTCTAGCGACTATCATATCTGTTCAACACGTATTTCCAAGTTTATGAGACCAAATCTGGTTTCTTGAGAAAAAATCATGACGGGAGATATTCATCATTTTCTAACCCGGTATCAGAAGATTTTCGTCTGATATCAAAATCGTGCATAGCAACTCACGTGTATCGATCCCGTGTATTCATTTTAGTGTCCCTTCTGCACCAAATAATTATTAGCCAGGCGGTGTCGGTGTGTGGTGTGACGTAATAGAAAAATAATATTTAATATCAATAGGGCCTACACCCAAATGAAAGTGTCTAGAAGTATATATACATTTAGGATTTATGGTATTTTAGGTTAGGATTATAGGTTAGGGTTAGCATTAGAGTAAGAGTAAGTTTTGGGTTAGGGTTATGTGGTTACAATTATACGTTAGGGTGTAGTTTAGGGTAAGGGTTAGGGTTTAGAACTAAACTATTGCGTTTTTGGACTAGTGACCCTTAGGACTTTCGACCTGTACGTTTCAAGACTCAAGGTCGAGCCCCTTCATGTTCTTCCGTGTCTGCAATATGGACATGTCTAACGCCTATGGCAAGCCACCGAGGTCATAACGTGCAGCTATCTACGCGCAGCTTGGTTTTTTAAAAACACGTGGAGCTGCTATAAACATCCTCTTCCACGACAGTTAGCCGACAGTATACGCACCTGATTCTGATCCGTTGTTTCTAATTTCCTAGCAGCATCTGTTTCCAGCACCGGCTGATCAACGAGTGTCGTATGAACTGCACAGAAAACAACAGTAAATTGAAACACAATGTTTAAACTTCAAGAACATTATAATATATTCTTGTTCAGTGTGGATGACAAGACTCTATCTTTATAACCTGGTCTTAGACGGAGAAAACTCCTGTTATACGGGCGAACGTATGTGCAAAAATGTTGTTTTAAAAAAGGGTGTCATTGAGTAGCCTATAACAACATGAAGAAAGGGGTAGTTTCAAATGAATCGAGGAAAATTCTATTTTTTCCAGAGTTGCCAAATTTACAATACAAATTGAAATGGGAGGATTTGAAAGTTTCCGCATTATTTTATGGCATTTTGATGATAAAGTTAAAAAAGTGGTCACTCATTGGGTAGCCAAAACCTAAAGGGAGGAGGTCATCGGGTATATTCGACTTCAAAAGGGGGGCCTTTTGACAGGTACATGCCCGTCACTTCTAAGGTGGCCCGGTTCCCAGCATATCAAAGGTTTTGGTTGGTATGTTCCCCCGGAATTTTGAGGTGGTGGGTCAGCTGACGGCGTACCGGTATACGGTAAAAGGAGGTCTTAGATCTGCGCACAAGTAAAATGGGGTCTTTTGGAGCTGCGAACAGTCAAAATCCGGGTCTGTCTTGGCTCTTTGGTTGAAAATCGTATATAAAATTATAGAAATGTGAGGAATTTAGCAATTTACATGATTTAGGGTTTTTAGAGCTGAAACTATCAAGATCAAGGGGGGGGGGGCGGGTATTGCCAGCTATCCTTGTTAATGGTGGCACGTGTTGGCTTGATTTTATTTACTAAATATAAATTAGAGTCTCGTTGTCGCATACATTTTGAAAAACGTATGTCATAGCGGCTATATAGAGCTTGGTTGGCGCTAACTCCAAAGGCTGCTTTATGTAAAATTCATTTGAAGATATTCGTAAGAGTAGCAGCAACCTTGCCAATCTAATAACATTGGACCACTAGAATAGTTATAACAATTTTTCGGTTATCTTTAAAAAAAAATGCAAATCTCTTTAACCTCCCACGTGCGAAGAAGAAAATAAATATAAAATAATTTTTGTTCCAAAAGGAGTTAAATCCAATGGCAGCCATTTTAAAACTTTGCCTCGGAGAATTTCTATTTAGTTGACAAAATGATGTTGAAAATAGTTCGAAAATAAGCTAGAGTTACCAATTCCAATCATTAAATGGCATAGTAAACTTTAAGATGTTAAAATATACCAGAAAAATGTGACTCGAGGAAGCTATTGGATTTAGCGCCTTTTGGAAACAAACTCTTCATAATAATGGCAAAATTTAAAAAAAAGGAACGGAAAAATAGAAGCAAACACGATTTTGATACTACTGTCTGTTCAATTAGCTTAGATTCTTGTATTTTTAAGATATTTGAAAAACTAAAACACTGTGGTCAAAGTCATCAAAGAAAAGTGTTAGCTCAGCCTTAGACCCAACGTGATTTATACTTTTCAAATTCCAAAGTTCAATTTGAAACCCCATTTCTTTTCAATTTTGGTCTTTTCCGCGATATTTTTATAAAAAGCCGTAGAACGTCAGGTACCATAAACTTTTTTTGAATCAATCCATTTAGTGCAATGGGGACGAATGTCATAATAATTAGATGCGCTGAGATATAGTATTCGACCATCCGCATCAGTAAGTATTGTCCAGCTAAATAGATATATTTGCCAGTAGGCCTAACTTTTTTATGTTGAAACCGTTGAATCATTACGTTATTATAAAAATGTGAATATGAACTAAGGTTTTCCAGAATAGGCCCAGCTTATATAAATACATTCCTTGCGTATTTATATTTATTATTGGAAAGAAATGATGGTGTTAAACAAAACTCAATTTACATTGTAAACCAGTTGAAATAAGAACGAAATCCATAATTTTAATGTCATTGTTTAGGAAAAAGATAATGCTCAACATAATGTTATGCATAAAACGTATTCGCGCATAATTTCGTGCAACAAAAACATGTGGACAATCGTCACCTATAGACCCTATCCAATAACCGGAACGACATAACAATTGAAATGGCAGGACAGATTGTTTTGCTGAATTGGATAGGGTCTATGCCCTAAGTTGAGAATGGACCATCCCACTCGATTTGTGAAAAGGTCGCGAACCCTTTTGGTGGACCCAAGTAACTGCCTAAAATGAGGCAAAATTGAAAAGAAATGGGGTTTTAAATTGAACGTTGGAATTTGAAAAGTTAAAATCACATTGGGTCTAAGGCTGTGCTAACACTTTTCTTTGATGACTTAGACCAAAATTTGTTATTTTTTCAAATATCTTTAAAATACAAGAATCTAAGCTAATTGAACAGACAGTAGTAATAGAACACATGCTGCATCGATTTCGTCCTGCTGTTTGCCTCTATTGTCATTCAAACTGTTACATTTCTGGTAAACATGTTTGAACAATAAAATAGGATTCAGGTTCGACACTAAATCATGCCTTATTCGTAGAATAATTTTGGAAAGCCATACGAAGCAATTCATGTATTAATTTATTTATATATTTCATCCTTTTTGTTGTTGTTTGGTTTGGGAAGGGTCTCAGCAGGTTTGGGTTTATTTAAATCTAACGGTGGTGGTATATGGCCATTAATAATAGGAAACTCATGGGCAATTCTACAAAAATGAGGTCCAAAGCATTTTATTCGTTTTAAGATTTGATTTATTCTGTTATTCTGCATTATTGGTCATGTTGGTCCAGCGGTTTGGATATGGAACTATTATAATAGACATGATGTAAAACTATATATCATGATCTCAGTATATAGAAGGGCATGCGCGAGTGGTATATGCATGGGAGATGAGGCTACTTTTGGATTTCCTTGTTTATTATAGGCCTATTCCATCAAAACGAAAGGCCTAAATGTTACTTCGGTTATGAGACATTTTATGCCAAAATTTCAATCTCAGGATGAGCCTGGGCCTCATGGAAGAACAGAGGATACCTTAAAACATCCACTGAATGAGTAACCCAGGCAAAAGAAGAAATAAAACAAGCATGTCCGTCGGGTTATCCACCTTTAGGACTTAGAAACTGAGCATAAAATAAATTTGGCTGTTAGAATCAGGCACGTACCCAGCTCCCAGAATTTATTGGGGATGCGACGGGCTCAAAAGTGGACCTTTTATGCATTTTTCCTTTGAATTCACCGCATGTACCAAAAAGGGATTTTTGTGTGATCTTTTTCCTTCAATAAAGCACTGATTTTCAACGTTATTACAGAAAAGTGGACCTTGGTATGATTTGCATTTATGGGGGTGAGGTGGGTCGCACCCCGCAGCACCCCCTGACTACGGCTCTACATACCTGCTTTTGGCGCATTGTTGTGTAACCCTGTATCTCGTGAAGACAAAAGTGAAACATGTTGAGTACGATCTTCAACCTCCACACCCTCCTTAAATCTTCTTACTTGACGTGTATCAACACTTGTCGAAAATACATGTAATACTGCTATCGTGAATACAGCCAGGAAAAATCCCAATAAAACGTAAAAACGATGTTGGAATTTCATGATGCGGACGACTGGGATTGATCCTGAACTGCACATTTAAATGTGTTGCTTGAATTGAATGCTAGTCCATGAGTTGCAGTGCGCATAGGCTAATGTTGAATGAATGTGTGAGTGAATGGAAAGTTCAACTTAGTTACCGAGTAAATACTTGGATGGTATAAGGTACAGAACCGTAGCAACGCAAATAAGACTTGTGTTTATTCTTTCATTGTAGGGTAGCCTCCTTAAACATGTTTGTTAAAGCTGGGTTCATACTTCAGTCGATAGCGATAGCATGGCGATGAGTCATCGCGCTTAGTCAGTGAATTTGATGTAGGCCTAGTCCATTTTATTTGCGCACGAAATTATCCATTTATTGTACACAGAAAGTTTACAATCGCAAGTAGGCCTAGTTGTAGTTCTAAACTATGAATCCATCTTAAGTTCCGTGATTTTATTTGCGAACATCGTCATAAGCAAATTGAAAATTGTATGAGGAACTTTAATAATCTATTTTGTATTATCGACCTTCCCCTTTAATCAACCTGAGTTCTCCTACTTATGTCAAGCATGGAAGTAGTCTCGCGGCCAGACTGTATGTGGCTATCACGAACATAACATGTTTGTTAGGAGGATCGACGAGTGTCAGACCGACTCAAACTGGCTGTGTAGGAGACTAGCATGGAAGAAAGAGTTCTTCCATTATGTCAAGTTAAAGGGCAGGTCTATTGCAAAAACAAGTTTATCTCTATTTGAAGAGAATAATTATTACATTATAAGTTGACACTCAAATTATGTATTTATTTTTTAGGCCTAATATTTCTCATGATATTGATATACATATGAATTGTAATATCACAATTTACTAATACAGTCATGGACAAAAGTTTGGAATATTTTAAATTTCTTGCATAACCCTGTTTTTAAGTGCACATTTCTTACCATCAATTAATGACCCGTCAGCCATGTAAAATGGATCATGGGTGTCTGGCAAGGTCTTAGGTACCATTCCATATCACACAATACCTAATGTAGGACAATGACTTCTTATGCCTGACCAATGAACCATCGGGTATCCTTTTCGCAGTTATTTTAGCGATATCATTCATAAGGTTGCATTGGCTTTTGCACTACGGTGTGAAGAAGAACCAGCTTTACTTTGTTGCATCTGTCTGTTGTATACGATATTTCTGATCATGGGGTACGACTTGAGCGCAGATTTATACGCCCGCGTCGTTGACTTACGTAATCCCGGCTACAAACAGAAGGATATTGGTTCCGCTTTAGGAATTACATGAGGTGCAGTCTCTAAAATTTTGAAGAGACGTCGAGAGACTGGAACTACTACACCTAGACCAAGGTCAGGTCAGCCCCAAAAGACATTCGCCAGGGACTTTATAACTTTATTCATCCTTCCTGTTAAATAATGTCTGCAAAGTTTAAAACTCCGTATTATAAAAGCGACCGTGGGTCACATGGTTTTATTTTGACCATAGATAAAAAAAAAAAAATTAAAATAAAAAGAATAAAAACAGCCGGCTCCCAACAACACGCGAATAGACCTTTTTCCCTCTTTCCCATCATGCACTATTGGGTATGAGTGTCGCAAACTATATACATAATCTCCCCGGGGGAGTACAGAGTTAAGTTCATTACATTCTGGAATACGGACATTTCGGCTGGTGCCTTCATCACAACAAAAGGCATCCCCGATAATCACGATAATGGCGCCGCGATCACTAATACCTTTCGGGGCAAAAAACAACATTTTATGCCTTATGGACATGGTGTCATCAGCCAAAAAAGTTTCCTGCTATTGAAACCTAACTTTGTATACGGCATTTTATAGACCTAATGGTAATAAACTAATGACGGGACACGCCGTGATATTTTGTCGGCGTCCGTTTCACTTTTTTTTCGGAGATGAAAATAAAATGTAAACACAATCTCTTACACAGATGTTCTACATCGCTCCGTAACTGCATCACTCGTTGTTTCAATAATTGCATAATTAGTAACATCGATGGCCTTTACGATAATCCGCATATATGGAATCAGTATGCCCATATTAAGACAAAATAATTGCAAAGGTATGGCAAAGACCATCGGATGCACACGATCTATGAGGTTGATGAACTACGTCATACCCCCCTGGAATAGTGCATTGTGGGATAGAGGGAAAAGGTCTATATCGTGTGTTGAGAGACGGCTGTATTAATTCGTTTTTGTGGTCAATACGAGTTTGTTTCAAATAAAAGCACGTGAATAGTGCTTGATAATCAATTTTTCTATCATATAAGGGTATAAGGCATAATGTTGTGATTGCCGGAGATATCCTTTTTTGATTTGATTTGATTTGTTCGGATTTTGACAACCCTTGAAAAAACCCAAGAAAGCCTCTATTGAATTTCCACTGGGGTCCATTTGAACACCGGGACGGATTGGGAACAGTCAGGGGTTAACTCTTTTCGAAACTGGCTGCGAAATACATGTACAGGTATCGGCTCTCTGCACACGAGACCGACGGCTTAACGTCCCCTCCCAACTTGGATGGAGTACTTTCATGATTAATTTACCCAATTCTAAATGAACCATGGGGAGAGCGGAAGTCTGAATTTAATCTACAGAAGTTGCCAATTAATTTCAGATTTTTTTTCCAAGTCAAATCCCAAATCCTTTAACCGTAGGAGCGCCGATGATGACAGTGATATTAAGAGTGACTAACCATCAAATACAAAGTTGACGAAAGGCAAACCTTTGAGTTACATTTATTTCTTTTTGTTTTTCTCTTTTTTTCGTACATGGTACTCATGCCTGCACCAGCACTGGGCCGTCTGCTTGGCAATGTTCTGTCATCGTCTGCCTCTGTTGGCTGTTAGCCTGCTCATTTCTATGCGGTTTGCCCATCTTCTTTAAGGATACGATACATGATTTACCGTCAAGTGACTAATTTCGAAATGCGATCATGGATTTTGAAAAAAAAAAGTATCCACAGGTTTCTTCTTTAAGGATACGATACATGATTAACCGTCAAGTGACTAATTTCGAAATACGATCATGGATTTTGAAGAAAAAAAGTATCCACATGCTTCGATGATGGGACTCGAACCAGTGATTCCTCTTGTCTTCCTCTTGTCTCGCCCCATATCTTTGGCCTTTAAAGGATATCTTTTGATATCTGTGTGTGTGTGTTTAAGGGGGCACGCAGGATCACTCAAAGTCGGAAATTTTAGACATTGTTTTGTATTGTATCTTTAAAAGTAATAATGATAAGTACGGTACATAAAAGTATACATCTTCAGAGAGGGAATGACACAAGGAATCAAACCGTCACGGCAGATTTCTGCAAAAATGAGCAGTTTTTGAGAAAAGCGCCAAAATTAATTTTCCATGCCAATTTTTTTCGGTCCGCCATAACAACTTACACTAAATATCAAAATATTGATGAAAATTGCATATTTCTATTCTAAAGACACAAATCTAGAAAGTGTTTTCTTAAATTTTTGAATTTTTGCTTCGTTTTAAAAATATGGGTCAAAAAGGATCAAAATTTGACTTTTTTTTTTTTTTTTTTTGACAAAAATTTGGGATATTTTTAGGTATATTTTCAAAACAATGAAAAAATTCAAAAAATTGAGGAAACACTTTCTAGATTTGTGTCTTTAGAACACAAATATGCAATTTACGTCAATTTTGATATTTAGGGTATAAGTTGTTATGGCGGACCAAAAAAAATGGCATGGAAAATCAATGTTGGTGCTTTTCTCAAAAAATGCTAATTTTGTAGAAATATGCCGTGCTAGATGGATTCCTTTTGTCATTTTCCTTCTGAAAATGTATACTTTTATATACTTATCATCATTACTTTTAAAGATACAATACAAAACAATGTCTAAAATTTGTGATCCTGCGTGATGCCACACCTTAAATCGCGCGCTGCTTGTTATGCTGTAAGACTTGAATGCCGGTATCCATTACTGACTACCGGCCCAGCAAACACAAAAACGTTTTAAAAACGTTTTGAATAAGTTATATTTTGGCTTTTGGTTTAGGTAAAAACGTTTTAATAACATTAACATGTCGGGTTATATAAAGGTCATGATAACGTTTTAAAACGTTTTGTATGAAAACACACTACAACAATATTTTAAATGTTTTCAAAAAAGTTATTGTAAACTATTTTTGCAAACATTTTTGCCAAATATTGTGTCAATACTTAAATAACATTATGTTAAAATATTTGAACCCAGCAAACACAGAAATGTTCTTAAAATGTTTTTTCAAAACCTTTTAATAACATTTAAATGTCGGGTTATATAAATGTCATGAAAACGTTTTTAAAACGTTGCTGAAAATATTTTGGGCAAACATTTCTCGTAAAATATTTTTTCAACCCCAAAATAACATTCTGTTTAGAATGTTTTGTATCAAGTTTTCAAGAATGTTTTTGGAATGTTATTAAAACGTTTTTATACCCTTTATATAACCCGACATTTAAACGTTTTCTGTAAAACATTTTTGTTTGCTGAGCAGTAGATTATCAAAAATCTTTTTAAGGTTATGAAAACGTTTCATACTCTTAATATACCCTTTATATAACCCGACATTTAATCGTTTTCTGACAACCTTTTATAACCTTTTGCGAATGATGTCGAAAACGTTTTGTGTTTGCTGGGGGTATAGGTTTAAACTCTCGAAATGAAACTGAGCAAATTTTATTCCCTGTTCATCGGAATAAAATGACTACTGCGTGACTACTCAAAGTCGGACCCCGCCCGCTAAATGCACCGTGCAGTCATGGTAATGAATATCGTCAACGGACTGTAGCGTCTATTCATCTATTGTGTCCGATTTGAACACTGACATATTGGAAAATGTTGCAAATCATTATTCATAAGATTGTAGAAACAGCACCCAGTTTCCAAAATTGGGTGAAAAATTGGGATATTTTGGCTGCCACTACCCGATATCTCTCTTCCATTATCTTGGATAATCATCACAACGCATGCGCGTAAAGTAGCCTTACACTTCATCAAGTGATAGTTGCCTTAAAGCGTCCTTTCGATCGTCATCTTCACTCTTGAATCCCGTTATTGATGTAGGTCGTTGATATCCAAACAGCGCCATATCCTTCTCAAATCGTTTCTCAAACTGCAAAACATCTTCCTCAGTAATTTCCTCATACGCTTTTTGAATTTTACTCTCACTTGAGCTATTAGTCGCGTGAAGTGGTTTAGCCTGCACTATGCTCATCAAATTCTTAGCGCCAATTTGCGATAAAATGAATTTTGAATCTTCGGTAATTGTTTCTAATTTCGCGATGAAATCGTACTTGATGGAACATGGACTGCATAGTCGGTACATCTCCCGCCAATGTTCTTCAGCGGCACTATTTAACTTATTGTCGGCATCACCAATATATCTGATAAATTCCTGAAATTGAACTTTATCATTCTTCCTTGAAGTCATATCTAGTTCTGTCTTTTCAGTGTAGTTTAAATGAAATTTTTTTCGCCAATATTTGGCATTACTTGCTTGTATCCGGGGACCATAGTTGCGCTGAAAGGGTATGGCATAGGGCGATGTTGAGGTAAACTTTTCGATATACGCTGACAGCAACCTCTCATGCGGGTTTCTGACTATCATTAACTTGGTGTAATTTTGAAGTCGCTTTACAGCCTCATCTGGCGAAAAGATACTTAGACTCGGAATAAATGCACTGTGCACGTTACGAGGCACGTCAGCTATGTGATCCTTTCCATGATTCAATGCAAGTATAATCCTTTTCCACGTGGTACAAGCAACTTTCGGGATGTAACAGTATAGAGTTTTGTGTTCATCAGAAACTAAAATGTGTCTCAGAACTTCCTTAGTGACCTGTTCAGGGTTGTAATGTGCGCATGCGTTTTCGACAGTGTTTCGTCTTCTCTTCTGCTCCCTGTTCCACTCACACTCATCTAAACAAGGTATATCGCCCAAATCTGAGGACAAAAATAACACAAATAAATGTGTTGTATTATTCCACGGAGTCACACATATATTGAACACCATGACAATTTATGGCCCATGCTCCGTTCTTGGAGAACGAAACAGTCAGTTTTCAAAATTTCAAAAGTAGGCTATGTCAAAGCTGTTTTAATAGAGAGATTGCGATGTTGCACACGTCTACCATGTGTTTATACGGCGTTCAAAACGTGCGTATACATATTGCTAGTCTCGGTTCCAGGCTGGATTGTGCTCCTTCGTCACGAAGGAGCACGGCGGCTGGAACAAAGATCAACTGATTTAGTCACAAGAGGGCGAAACACTTTTTCCAACATTTTCGACGTTATCTCCGCGTTCATTTCGTACGTGCAAAATCTTCACAACTGGCTAAATACGTGACCTCGCTTCGATACAGGAGAGTGATTTTGAATGGATAGACGTGTGTACGATCACGGCGTTTGGAAATCGCAACCTCTCTAATATGTCAAGTATTTTGTCATGGTTCAATGGGGCAATAAAATACTCAAACATTAAAATGTTCGACGTTACAGTTTTTTCATGGAACCATCGCCACTATTAGGTCATCTTAATTTAACACTTCGTCTCAAAGCCCTTCGCAAGTTAAAAACCTAATGCGGAATTCTTTTTTTAGAGTTTTTATCCTTTAATTTTTTTTTTATCTGTGGGACGAACTTTTTGACAAGAAGAGACCACCTTTTATTTTATTGAGATTTACGATTTAGGCTATATACGTCTGACAAATTTTGTGGGGTGGATTTGAAAAAAATGAATAACGCGCAAAAAGCGGGCGATTCTACTAATTCCCGCGGGGGCCTGGCTCAGTCGAACTATCAAATTAAGATGGCATTGCCAAGAACAACACAAACACTACCAATAACAACTGACAACTACAAATTAACAATTACAATAACATTATTACTAGAATTCTCTTAGCAAATCCAGGTACTCACAATTAGTAGTGACGTTTCGCAACCTTACTGGCTGGTTGCTTCTTCTTGACTGAGCTGTATCCAGTACTAGCACTTGCTGTCTTAGCTGTAGTGTTGCCAGTTGATTTTTCCTGGATAAGCTGGTTGTATGCATGACTGAGAAAATAAGCTGCGCCCCCCTGATTGTTCATACGAGGGGCAGTCAGTATGTTTTAAGAGTTGACTCGTGACGTCATTTGTGGATCGTTTTCATGGCATTTCTCAATGATTACATAAACACTGTACCTTTGTCTTTCAAACAACACATGTAAAAATTTTATCACACACATGATTACGTAACAGCATTAGCATAAAATCAATGGTCTAGAGTCACCTTGTGAAATTGAGGCGTTTTTGTTAAGGGAAATAAGAGGCTGAAATGAGGTATTGTTGTATTTTCTATATTTTCTCGAGAATTAAAGAATGGAGAATGCTGCCTTTTGGAACAGTAATAGAAAACAAACTACCAGTTCATTAAACCATGTTTGTTGTGCTGTAAAGGTTTTAGTTTATTTAAAATGCGTGGTCAAATATGTCTTATTTTTGACAAAAACAAGGCTTTTCTTGCTTTAAAAATCTTGATATTGCCAATAGCAAACGTGGAAATTTAAATTTTTTTGCCAGTTCTGTTGACTAATCTCCAAACATTTAAACGGGAGTCTCCCTAGAAAATATTTGAATCCGTGATTAAAATATAACTGTTATTGTACCATTGTTACATTTATACAAAAAGTAGTGGTACAAAGAGAGAGGCCATCGTTTGAATGAGAAATTTATTTTAAAACTTTTCTGTTCATTTCAGGTTGAGATCATCCATAAAAATTCATATGAATATTTAAATTACAATTTTCATAGCATTTTGTAATATTTTAGGCCCTATTTACATGGAATTTAACAATTTTCGTGCATTTCCACCATGTTGTATCGGTCATCCCACCTGCGCATGCGCAGGTTGTTGTTTCATTTGCACCAGTTATCATCGCACTGAGTACCAGCTCTCACACGTGACCAGTCATTATATTTTAGTCTGTTTCATTTTGGAGATATTTACTGTCATTTGTAATAACTGCTTTTTCATTTTCGCCATTTCTGCAGAATAATTTTGCTTCCATTCTAGCCCTAAAATTGTTGAAGTTTCCAGACGTCCCATTTCCACCAACGTTTAGTGACAAGTCTCATATTTTACCAAATGCAAACGGAGGACCTAGTGTTTATTCCTGCCCAAAACTAGCCATATGCACCTTGTACTTTTGCTGTTTTTTGGACATTGTAAACACGTGTTTTTTCTGTAATTTAAAAGGCCCGCCTTTTTGCGTGCTTTGGCAGTGTCCCTAGTATATTGATTTTATGCTAATGCTGTTACGTAATCATGTGTATGATATAATTTTTACATGTGTTGTTTGAAAGACAAAGGTACAGTGTTTATGTAATCATTGAGAAATGCCATGAAAACAATCCACATATGAGGTCACGAGTCAACTCTTAAAACATACTGACTGTCCCTCGTAGCTTGCTCGTTGCGCCTCCTGATCCAGATTGATTCTCTTATCCATCTTGGAAACTTATCACTTTCCCGATGAAGAACTTTGGCTCCCTCCCAGTCTATGATGTGATTGTGTTCTGCAACGTGATCTGAAATGGCAGACTTGTGTTGTTCTGAACCGATGATAACCGAGCGGCTCTGATGCATGTCCTTTGACTGATTTTATCTCTTTCTGATGTTCTTTCATTCTAGTTCCAAACTGTTTTCCTGTTTCCCCAACATATGTGTGGGTGCAGTTGCGACATGGAATTTCATACACACATCCTGATGTTTCACTAATGTCCCTTTTATCTTTAGGGTGAACTAACATGTTCCTCAATGTGGTGTGTGGCTTAACTGCTGCAGAGACACTGTGTTTCTTCCTTATTTTCTCAGTCATGCATACAACCAGCTTATCCAGGAAAAATCAACTGGCAACACTACAGCTAAGACAGCAAGTGCTAGTACTGGATACAGCTCAGTCAAGAAGAAGCAACCAGCCAGTAAGGTTGCGAAACGTCACTACTAATAGCTACTAATTGTGAGTACCTGGATTTGCTAAGAGAACTCTAGTAATAATTTATATAGACAATCCTGATGAATCTCTTCAATGAATTACAATAACAGTTTCAAATTATGACTTACAATTATTTTCCACCACTGATGACGGAAGATGACTGGTGTTTCCAGTCGCTCCAGTTATTCCTATTTCAAGTCGACTGATGACATGGAGAGAGCTCAAGTTGATGTTAATTTTGAGAGGTAAATAAAGGACAACACACAGGACAATTAGAAGGATGGTAAGAACGGCGAATAATAGTGGAATACGGTAGCTTAATTTCATGATGACTGTATGATGTAGGACTAAATGTAATAATCACACCCCGAATCACACTGACTCGAAAGTATGTTGAGGTGGAGACCGCAGTTGTATATAGATAGATGTATTGTATTCCCGTCAAAAGTTGTTCCACATCTGTTCTATAAATGCATTAGCCATGGGAGGCAACCATCTGCTGAGAATCACGCTCTATGCCGTGGATTGGATACCATTATAACTTAGCTAATAAAAGCTGATGTTACGTTACATATTTTTCACCGACATGCCGAAAACTGCTTCCCCCTCGGCCTGCCAAGAATCGCTTTTCATTCCCCCTCTCGGCCTGCCAAAATTCTTTCTTTCTTTCTTTCTTCTTTCTTTCTTTTTCTTTCTTTCTTTCTTTCTTTCTTTCTTTCTTTCTTTCTTTCTTTCTTTCTTTCTTTCTTTCTTTCTTTCTTTCTTTCTTTCTTTCTTTCTTTCTTTCTTTCTTTCTTTCTTTCTTTCTTTCTTTCTTTCTTTCTTTCTTTCTTTCTTTCTTTCTTTCTTTCTTTCTTTCTTTCTTTCTTTCTGTCTTTCTGTCTGTCTGTCTTTCTTTCTTTCTTTCCCATTTTTTCTTTTTTTTTCTTTCTCCATTTGTCTTTCTTTTTTTCTTTTTTTCCTGCATTCTCTTCTTCATTATTTCTTTCTTTCTTTCTTTCTGTTTAAAAACACGTTCTAGCCTTCCTTTACATGGTCTTCCTCTTGTCTCCCCCATGTCTTTGGCCTTTAATGGTTAGTCATTTGATGTCTGTGTGTGGGGGTGTCTGTGTGTGTTTAAATCGTGCGCTGCTTTGATATGCCGGTATCCATAACTCTCGAAAATTAAAATTAAACTGAACAAATTTAGCTAAATTTTATTTTCTGTTCATCGGAATAAAATAAAACTACTACGTGACTACTCAAAATCGGACCCCGCTAAATCATGGTAATGAATGTCGTCATGATCAACGGACTGCAGCGTCTATTCATCTAATGTGTCCGATTTGAGCGCTGACATATTGGAAAATGTTACTACTCGATATTCATCAGATTGTAGAAACAGCGCCCAGTTTCCAAAATTGGGTGACTTGTGTTTGGCAGGTATGAATACATCTGACTTGGCGTTTTAATTACGTAACGCATAAATGCTACGGCACACCGAGCAATTAGTGCCGTAATGTGTTAGATTATATACATATGTTACTACTCGATATTCATAAGATTGTAGAAACAGCGCCCAGTTTCCAAAATTGGGTGACTTGTGTTTGGCAGGTATGAATACATCTGACTTGGCGTTTTAATTACGTAACGCATAAATGCTACGGCACACCGAGCAATTAGTGCCGTAATGTGTTAGATTATATACATAAGTTTTTAAAGCCACGATAACGACCCGCTTTTAAAGACTGGAAACTAGATTAAGAAGTCCGGGTATTTGTATAATCCAAGGTTTGTTAATCTATCTCAAATTCGTAGCGCCAATATGCGATAAACGCTGAAGAACATTGGCGCGAGATGTACCGACTATGCAGTCCATGTTCTATCAAGTACGATTTCATCGCGAAATTAGAAACAATTATCGAAGATTCCAAATTCATTTTATCGCATATTGGCGCTACGACTTTGATGAGCATAGTGCAGGCTAAACCACTTCACGCGACTAATAGCTCAAGTGAGAGTAAGATTCAAAAAGCGTATGAGCAAGTTACTGAGGAAGATGTTTTGCAGTTTGAGAAACGATTTGAGAAGGATATGACGCTGTTTGGATATCAACGACCTACATCAATAACAGGATTTAAGAGTGAAGATGACGATCGAAAGTATGCTTTAAGGCAAATATCACTTGATGAAGTATAATGCTACTTCGCGCGCATGCGTTGTGATGATTATCCAAGATAATGGAAGAGAGATTTGTCGGGCGGTGGCAGCCAAAATATCCCAACTTTTCACCCAATTTTGGAAATTTTGGGCGCTGTTTCTACAATCTTATGAATAATGATTAGCAACATTTTCCAATATGTCAGTGTTCAAATCGGACACAATAGATGAATAGACTCGCGGCGTTGACGATATTCATTACCATGACTGCACGGTGCAGTTAGCGGGCGGGGTCCGACTTTGAGTAGGCACGCAGTAGTCATTTTATTCCGATGAACAGAGAATAAATTTTGCTCTGTTTTATTTCCGAGAGTTTAAATCTAGTCAGTAATGGATACCGGCATTCAAGCATAACAAACATGACAAAGCAGCGCGCGGTTTAAACATACACACAGAGATATCAAAAGATGACCATTAAAGGCCAAAGATATGGGGCGAGACAAGAGGAAGCCCAAGTAAAGGAAGACCGGATGACCTGGACTCGTAAACAAAGAAGTTTCGAATCACTGGTTCGAGTCCCGTCATCGAAGCCTGTGGATACTTTTTTTCTTCAACATCCATGATCGCATTCCGAAATGAGTCACTTGTCGGTAAATCATGTATCGTATCCTTAAAGAAGATGGGCAAACCGCGTAGAAATGAGCAGGCTAACAACAAACAGAGGCAGACGATGACAGAACATTGCCAAGCAGAGGGCCCAGTGCTGGTGTAGATGCCATAAGTACCATGTACGAAAAAAGAGAAAAACAAAAAGAAATAAATGTAACTCAAATGTCAAACGTGTGATTTTTGTGGGGTGGATTTGAAAAAAAAACCAGCGAAAAAAATGAATAACGTGCAAAAAGCGGGCGATTCTACTAATTCGCGCGGGGGCCTGGCTCAGTCGAACTATCAAATTAAGATGACCTTGCCAAGAACAACACAAACACTATCAATAACAACTGACAAATACAAATTAATAATTACAATAACAGTTTCAAATTATTTTGCACCACTGATGACGGAAGATATAAATAATAAATAATAATAATAAATAAATTTCAGATGACTGGTGTTTCCAATCGCTCCAGTTATTCCTGTTTCAAGTCGACTGATGACATGGAGAGAGCTCAAGTTGAGGTTAATTTTGAGAGGTAAATAAAGGACAGTACACAGGACAATTAGAAGGATGGTAAGAACGCCGAATAATAGCGTAATACGGTAGCATAGTTTCATGATGACTGTATGATAAGTGTAATAATCACGCGGACTCGAAACTGTGTTGAGGTGGAGACCGCAAACTCTGTGTACAGGGTGTAACAATGAAATTTATACAATTGCATTTTGACTTCTCAAAAAAAAGAGTTATGGTACAAATGTTATATGCAATACAATCAGTAATATCTTGGATAAAAGAAGACGTTTAGTTGGTTTCTTTACTATTTTACTTTACTATACTTTAGCTTGGGTTCAAAAATTATGTCCGATTAATTAAATCGTCCAAAACACGTCTTGGGCCACTTTTGCCATGTCTGCGCATATTAAGTTTGAACCGCTTAGATATGCTTATCGTGCATTAAACGTCAAAGAACTGACACAACAGAATTATAAGTCGTGTTTCGTCATTATAATTAACATGAACTTAATAATAATAATATGATATTTCTTTAAAATCTATAAATGAAGTCATGACATTTCTTTCAAATAATCTTATACTCCCATTATATTGACATACGTCATGAGTTCATGAAAAGACCCCGATATTTTTGGCAAATCCTACACCCAATGACCCCGGGTTTTTTTTTCAGTAGCCTACACTGAATGACCCCCTTTATTGAACAATTAGTCTTCAAAATTGCAATTTCGCCGCGCCTCGCGCTTTTTTTGAAGAATTTACGAGTTTTGTCTATTTTGTACTCTAAAATTGGGTAAAAAGCTATTTTTGATTGTTAACGATGTGAAATCTTGGGTGTTCCTATACAAAATCACCCCATTGTTGACATTGCTAACACCGAATGACCCACTTTTATTCAGAAAATATCTACACTGATAAACCCCTATAGTTTCGTACGCTGGTGGGCACAGGTACGTCACTTTCATATTCGAGTGCCCCCCCCCCCCCTCGGGAAATAGTAATTTCACATATCCCTGAGATATCATTGGTAAAACTGAGAACAGTTTTTTTTTCTATATAAGTACAAAACAATACAATTTGAAATTTAGTTCAGTTGGGCTTCTAGCTGTTCTGGGCGGACCACTATTGCCAGCGTTTCTGTTAACAAATTCTACATACTTCTCGTAATTGTATGCCTATGCCTTGATGGAAGACTTGAGTTTGGAAAATGAGCTATAAGCAATCTTATGGTTTATGTACGGAAGTAACTAAGGGCCATGCGGGTTGCTTTGTAACGCAAGAAGTCAGGATCTTGTGATCACAAATCCCGACTTCATGTGTTCCTGACTTAGCCAGTTTGAAATAAAGAGAAAGTAAAGATATCAAAATAAAGAAATAGTTAAGACAACTCAGGATCTCAAGAACTCATGAAATCTGTTCAATTTTTACGGCGCTGGTATTTTAATTGTAAGCCCATCCACGTTAGTTATCTCGAGATCCTATTTTCTTGACTTAAAGTCAGGAACTCGTGAACTCAAGCCACGCTTGAGTTCCTGACTTCCTGACTTCAAGTCAGGAACACAGGATCACGAGATCCTGACTTTATCATGACTTTAAAGTCAGGAACTCGTGAACTCAAGCCGTGCTTGAGTTCTTGTGTTCCTGACTTCTTGACTTTAAAGTCAGGAACTCGTGAACACAAGCCGCGCTTGAGATCCTGACTTCACGACTTTAAAGTCAGGAACTCGTGAACACAAGCCGCGCTTGAGTTCACGACTTCCTGACTTTGAACTCAGGAACACAAGAACTCAAGCGCCGCTTGAGTTCACGACTTCCTGACTTTGAACTCAGGAAGTCACGAACACAAGAACTCAAGCACGGCTTGTGTTCGTGACTTGCTGACTTTAACACGTGTGTTGCTAGCGCCATCATTTGATATTACAATGCATGCATTTAGGCTCTCTCAGCGGGTAGGTGACACCGAACTAAACTTGTCATATACTCGGCGACGGATACCATTACCACTTATAAGTGGATCTTGCAACTATAGTGGATTGATATCAAATATTTTGTAATAAAATTAGCACAAAAATACATTTACCGACATACTTGCCCGGTATTTTAAAGAATGAATGAAAGTGATCCAGAAATGATTATTAAATATATTAAAGTGATGACACTGACACATGGGAGGTTCTTCTTTCGACAAGTTTAAGAATTTTTAAGTTAAAAGTCAAAGTAAAAAAACTAGCGATGATCATGAAGATGATGATACGTCGTGAAGACTGATGATCTGATCCGGGTAGGCTGTAGGCCTACGCTTATTACAGAAAAATCTACTCAAGTTTTATATCACACATATTATACGGGATATTATAATGCCATCGACCATGGAAGTAATAGTTAATCTATTACTTCCATGCATCGACCAGCCCCGGCGACCAGCTCCTCATTCTAGTTCTACATGTAGCCTGCAGCTTCGAGGTTGGCTGTTGAGGAAACCTTGACCCTCAGGCTCAGGCCAGGTTGATGCTACAAAATTTCTCTGCGAAAAAGAGCTGAACAGAACCCTCGGCCTCCAGTCTGCACAATAAATTTTGGCCAGCGGGGCACAAGTATAATCTGAGATAAAATTCCTATAAAATTCATTCCTAATTTCAGGATAAAATTCGTAATTTTAGGATAAAATTCATAATTTTAGGATACAATTTATAATTTTAGGATAAAATTCATAATTTTAGGATAAAATTCATAATTTTAGGATAAAATTCATAATTTTAGGATAAAATTCATAATTTTAGGATAAAATTCATAATTTTAGGATAAAATTCATAATTTTAAGATAAAATTTATAACTTCATAGCCGACAATTGCTAAAATATCGTAGGCTTGCGGCATTAAAAAAAGAAAGAATCGCACCAACCCTCGGAGCAGACCAGTAACCCCCCCCCCCCCAGCACTCAACTATAAAGTAGAAGCGACGGGTAGGCCTATGTCTATGTGCCTACCGGCGTCGCGAAGTATGGGCCCAGTATCGGGAACGGTATGCGTGGTAGGCCTACAAACAAAATCAAAAAGGGGGCCGGTCATTGCGTATAATATTTTGAAAAAGGGGGTCATTGAGTATTTAAAAAAAAAAGGGTCATCGGGTAAAAATATGGAGCAAAATGTGGAAGTTTCAGCATTGTTTTATTGCATTTTGATGATGCTATTCTAGAACATCTAAAAGGTGGTCATTGGGTAGCCGTGACCAAAAAAGGGGGTCATTGGGTAGCCGCAACAAAAAAAACGGGGAAGGGAAGTGGTCATCGGTTATGACTTTTTATAAAAGGGGGTCATCGTGCCTGTTTCTTCTCTTTTCATACAGGCCAGCATGCTTAAATAGGCTTTTTAGCCTGGCTTTCAAGAGCATTTTGTTTGAGCTTGGTCCCATCAGGGCCCAAGCGTGTCTCCACACGGAGCGACCGTTTTAAAACAAACAAACAAATCAAAACATACCGCCGTCACACCCGGGCTGTCAGGTCATTGGCGTAAACCTGTTTGATACATCCGCTGGTTTTTTAATGTCTATGGATACATCTTCTTTTATGGATGGGAGAAACTCGATACAGGCTGTCTCGATACTTGTAATTCTGGTTCGGTGTCACCTCCCAGCTGAGAGAGCCTAAATATTATATTTAATATCAAATGATGGCGCTAGCAACACACGTGCTAGTCCAGGCAAAGTCAGGAAGTCGTGAACACAAGCCAACACAAGCGGCGCTTGAGTTCTTGTGTTCTTCAGTTCAAAGTCAGGAAGTCGTGAACACAAGCCAACACAAGCGGCGCTTGAGTTCTTGTGTTCTTCAGTTCAAAGTCAGGAAGTCGTGAACACAAGCCAACACAAGCGGCGCTTGAGTTCTTGTGTTCCTGAGTTCAAAGTCAGGAAGTCGTGAACTCAAGCGCGGCTTGTGTTCACGAGTTCCTGACTTTAAAGTCAGGAAGTCAGGAACTCAAGAACACAAGCGCGGCTTGAGTTCACGAGTTCCTGACTTTGAACTCATGAAGTCAGGAGCTCGTGATCCTGTGTTCCTGACTTGAAGTCAGGAAGTCAGGAACTCAAGCGTGGCTTGAGTTCACGAGTTCTTGACTTTAATTCAAGAAAATAGGATCTCGAGATAACTAAAGTAGATGGGCTTACAATTAAACTACTAACGCCGTGAAAATTGAACAGATTTCATGAGTTCTTGAGATCCTGAGTTGTCTTAACTATTTCTTTATTTTGATATCTTTACTATCTCTTTATTTCAAACTGGCTAAGTCAGGAACACAAGAAGTCAGGATTTGTGATCACAAGATCCTGACTTCTTGCGTTACAAAGCGAACTCACGTGGCCCTTAGTTACTTCCGTAGTTTCTGCTTGACTCCATGTGCTACCGAATGTCACAACAATAAAAATACGCTCTGGCAACGTAAATTGGGGTTGAAGTTGTTGAGCTGCAGCCACGATTTCTAGTAAACGAGGTTGTTATGTCAGTGCTTAGTTGAGATTATGTAATTATTTCTAATTTTTAGTTTTAAGACTACACTCATAGAAATGACTTGTTCGCCTTGTTGGAGCAATTCAAAAGGAGTAAGTTTGACAACTCAAAAATAGTGTAAAAGTTGCCAAACAAAATTCATTTTAGTTATCCGAACTTAAAAAATGCTGAAAAAGCTGAAAAAGTTCCGTCAACTAATCAACTTTGTTGGCATTACTTAAAATTTTCTGCACAACATTTTCTGCACAATTAGCAGTATTCAAATATTTATTTTTGTAATCAGTGCAAAATTCTGTATACTATAGCACACCTCTAGAAAATTATGCTAACCTAGGCTAGTTTCATTTTCTGAGTTGTAACAACTCAATAAAGTAAGTGCAAATGAGTGCGACCAACATAATGATATCGAGTCAGCGTTACTCAAAATTGTACGCGTTGGCATTACTCCGATTACTCGGAAAGTTGACGCAACGACTTACATCAACTTACTGAGTAATGCCAACGAACAATTTGTATGAGTGTAGGTTACATAATTGGCCATATCTTCATTTGTATACCGTCGATTTTATTGGAACAAAGCTTATCTGGTGGCTAAAGAAACTATCTTGATAGAGATATGATAAGGATAATGAACTGAGTGCAATGCATTCGTCAAGATAATCGCACGCGCCGTGGAGTTATTGCATTTAGCTTGAGAGCCGATAGGCTCGAAAGCTAAATGCAATAACTCCATAGCAAGTGCGAATATCTTGACGAATGCATTACACGAGTACATTATCCGTCATACACTTTGAGTGTAGGTCTATTAAAACAATAGGCAATATTAATTGCTGCATTCATTATATTAGTTTTGATATTAGGGAAAATATCTTACATTTTAAAAACACCGTCAGGACATTGACCAGCTACGTAGCATTTAACTGGTAAAGAAAATCAATCCCTGTAATCAATGGTATCGATTGCGCCATACGTCATACTTAGGTAACTTATTCACGCATGGTTTAATTGACTTGACTTTATGTTGTGATCATTTAATATCGTGGTTTCGAACACAGAGAGCACTGAACCAGTTGGAAACGATCGATTTAGATGTCAGACTAGTACTACGGTGAATATCAACTGGACTTTATAGCTCTATAATTTGAACTACTTATATTAAAACACACGACATTGGGATTTAACAATTTGTTCAGTATTATCATAGGCCTTCAAACACATGTGTTTGAAGGCCTATGGTATTATAAAGCATGATCATGATATTATGCGCTAGTGTGTGTTTCCTGGCCCGGCTATGTTATTTTAGATATAGGCCTACATGTATTTCATTTGTAAAATGCTGAATATTTTGCAATGGTGTCATCTTGTATAATTATGATCCACCTGTTTTTGGCCCTTTTAATTAATAGAAGCTCGATTATTCTCATTTGATGTTTGATTTATTTGAGGTCATTAATCATAATTTATGACAATGATATTTGCAAGGGTGCAACTCTACTAGTCTTATTACAAGACTGCCCTATCCCAACCCTAAACCCTAATCCTAAACTCCGTAAACGAGGACTGGACTCAAGTCTAGCGAGTTGCACCTTATTCGGTAATTGTACACTATTAGGCCATATAAAATTAATGTTTTGGTTCTCGTCCAGAGGATTTTCATGAATTGATGAGGGAGGGAGGTGTTTTTTTTTTTTTTTTTTTTTCAATGTAAAATTAGCATTGTCAGTAGTTTTCGGTCTTCTCCAACAGTCCAAATGTGAGATTCTGAGGGATAAACCCCTAGAGTACCACAAAAAGACTTGGAAGTGATGCTTGTTCTCTAATAAACTTATTTATATGTATGAAGATTTCATAAATCATTCCAAAGTCTAAAAAATTGAAAAATCTAAAAAAAAAATCCCAGAAATTGAGGAGGAGGGACGAGAACCAAAATATTAATTTTACACGGCCTTATAGAACACCGTTTGTAACTATACCATTTTAACACCACAGAATGTATATTCGTACTTTTTTGTTGGTATATATATCGAACAGACAATTATATAGTTATGTGATCTCTGTGTCTAAAGCGCCACCTAACTCTACTTTATGGTTATGTGAAAGTAGTATTTCTAGTATTTGAGCGTGCACGTATTATCTAGAATCTATTGTTTAGCGTGCAGGTTTATATAATTTGGGCTGTGAAGGGTAGTTCGCGAAAATAATGCACGGGAGAAGAATACATAACGATGAATAGAAACGGGCACTAGAAGTGTATAGGTAGGTAACACTCGTTGATGAAGTCGTTTTAGGTAGATACCACTCACTGATGAATTCATCTTAGGTAGATAACACTCACTGAGAAGTCATCTTGGTAGATAACACATTTCTACCACTTCGAACACCTCATTGTTTAAAAATACCTATCATAAGAGCACCGTCCAACTGGTCCATGGTTCAACTCTATTCAGTCACTTTTGTAACACTTAGACAAAAGTGGCCCAAGTGGTTTTAAGACTAGGTTACATAATTGGCCATATCTTCATTTGTATATCATCGATTTTACTGGAACAAAGCTTATCTGGTGGCTAACGAAATGATCTTGATAGAAATAGAAATATCAAACCAAAAAATAAGTGGCATACTGTCATTCTATTGTCAAAATTGTACAAATTTTATTGTTACACCCTGTAGATAGATATATAGATAGATGTATTGTATTCCTGTCAAAAGCCCTTGCTCCACATCTGTTGAATAAAATGCATTAGCCATGCATGTACCAGGAAGTCAACCATCTGTCGAGAATCACACTAATTCACGGGATGTGCGGCCTTTAAAAGATGAGAACATCAAACATTGGCCAGAAATTGCCATGTTTACTAAGAGGTTTTGCCTAAAAATATTTATCACATGTACAAAATGCATGGTGCAAAATGTATGGTTATCTACCTAACCAATGTATGGTTAGGTAGCTAACACTCGTTGATGAAGTCATCCTAGGTACTAGTGTAGATAACATACACTGATGAAGTCATCCTAAGTCGTCTCAGGTAGATAACACTCACTGATGAAGTCATCTTAGGTAGATAACATTCACTGAAGTCATCTTAGGTAGATAACGCTCACTGATGAAGTCATCTTAGGTAGATAACACTCACTGATGAAGTTATCTTAGGTAGATAACACTCACTGATGAAGTCATCATAGGTTGATAACACTCACTGATGAAGTCATCTTAGGTAGATAACACTCAATGATGAAGTCATCATAGGTTGATAACACTCACTGATGAAGTCATCTTAGGTAGATAACACTCACTGATGAAGTCATCTTAGGTAGATAACACTCACTGATGAAGTCATCTTAGGTAGATAACACTCACTGATGAAGTCATCTTAGGTAGATAACACTCACTGATGAAGTCATCATAGGTTGATAACACTCACTGATGAAGTCATCTTAGGTAGATAACACTCACTGATGAAGTCATCATAGGTTGATAACACTCACTGATGAAGTCATCTTAGGTAGATAACACTCACTGATGAAGTCATCTTAGGTAGATAACACTCACTGATGAAGTCATCTTAGGTAGATAACACTCACTGACGAAGTCATCTTAGGTAGATAGCATCATCATCATCATCAGTCGGCTGCGGAGCAGGCGCCTACAAGCTTTCTCCAACTGTTGCGATCTTGGGCAAGCGAAACAATTTTGTTTGGCTGCAGCATCCCTTCAGTATCTCCCAAGAGGTGCTGTACATACTGTAAGTACAGTGTCCACGGCCGTCCCGGTTTCCTCTTCCCATGTGGTGGAATATAAAGGGAATATTCTTTCACAGGCTCGTCATCTTCAAGACGCATGGCCGAGAAATTTGAGTTGATGAATCATGACTCTGGCAACCAGTGGAGTGGTGTTGGTCAGATTGTAGATGGTTTCATTTGGGATCCGATTCACACGCTTGATGTTTAACAAGACTCTGTAGCAAGATGTTGCAAAGGCATTGATCTTGTTTTCCACGTCCTTGGTGATTACCCATGACTCGCATGCGCACCCGTACAGAAGGATAGTGACACAAGTTGTCTCAAACAGCTTGATTTTTGTTCCGATTGGCAGGGATGGGCTTCTCCAAAGGCGTTCCAGTTTCCAGAAAGCGGCCCAGGCTAGTGTTTTTCTTCTTTTTAGGTCTCCAACACTATAGCCCATCTTGGAACCCAAGTACTTGAAGTCTGTGACATGGTACTACCATAGACTTCAAGTGCTGGCTGGGCGTTACAGTTTGCAGTCATATATTCTGTCTTAGGTGCGCTGATGACAAGGCATAGATCTGCTGCTGCTGTTGCAGTCCTAGTAAGCTGTGACTGGTCCCGGGCTATAGAAGATTCCAACAGGGCAAAATCATCAGCAAAATCCAGATCATGGTCTTAGGATTTATCTTAGGTAGTTAACACTCACTGATGACGAAGTCATCTTTGGTAGATAACACTCACTGATGAAGTCATCATAGGTTGACAGCACTCACTGATGAATTCATCTTAGGAAGATAACACTCACTTATGAAGTCATCTTAGGTAGATAACACTCGCTGATGAAGTCATCATAGGTTGATAACACTCACTGATGAAGTCATCTTAGGTAGATAACACTCACTGATGAAGTCATCATAGCTGATAACACTCACTGATAAAGTCATCTTAGGTAGATAACACTCACTGATGAAGTCATCTTAGGTAGATAACACTCACTGACGAAGTCATCTTAGGTAGATAACACTCACTGATGAAGTCATCTTAGGTAGATAACACTCACTGATGAAGTCATCTTAGGTAGATAACACTCACTGATGAAGTCATCTTAGGTAGATAACACTCACTGATGAAGTCATCTATCTTCGGTTGATAACACTCACTAATGAAATCATCTTAGGTTGATAACACTCACTGATGCTCACTGATGAAGTCATCTTAGGTAGATAGCACTCGTTGATGAAGTCATCTTAGGTAGATAACACTCACTGATGAAGTCATCTTAGGTAGATAACACTCACTGATGAAGTCATCTTAGGTTGATAACACTCAATGATGAAGTCATCTTAGGTTGATAACACTCACTGATAAAGTCATCTTAGGTAGATAGCACTCGTTGATGAAGACATCTTAAGTTGATAACACTCACTAATGAAGTCATCTTAGGCGACTCAATGATGAAGTCATCTTAGGTTGATAACACTCAATGATGAAGTCATCTTAGGTTGATAACACTCACTGATGAAATCATGTTAGGTTGATAACACTCACTGATGAAGACATCTTAGGTAGATAATCTCACTGATGAAGTCATCATAGGTTGATAGCACTCACTGATGAAGTCAGCTTAGGTAGATAACACTCACTTATGAAGTCATCTTAGGTAGATAACACTCGCTGATGAAGTCATCATAGGTTGATAACACTCACTGATGAAGTCATCTTAGGTAGATAATAGGCTACTCACGGATGAAGTCATCATAGGTTGATAACACTCACTGATGAAGTCATTTTAGGTAGATAACACTCACTGATGAAGTCGTCTTAGGTAGATAACACTCACTGACGAAGTCATCTTAGGTAGATAACAGTCACTGATGAAGTCATCTTAGGTAGATAACAGTCACTGATGAAGTCATCTTAGGTAGATAACACTCACTGATGAAGTCATCTTAGGTAGATAACACTCACTGATGGAGTCATAGGTTGATAACACTCACTGATGAAGTCATCTTAGGTAGACAACACTCACTGATGAAGTCGTCTTAGGTAGATAGCACTCACTGATGAAGTCGTCTTACAGGTAGACAAGACTCACTGATGAAGTCATCTTAGGTATAGATAGTACCGTACTCACTGATGAAGTCATCTTAGGTAGGCCTACATAGCACTCATTAATGAAGTCATCTTCAGGTAAATAAAACCCACTGATGAAGTCATCCTGTTTACTACTACGGGGCGGGTGGGGGGGGGGGCCTATTAGGTGTAGCCTAGGCCTAATGGTGGCATGGCGGTGGGTCATACATTTTTTTTTGCCGAAATAGGGGAGTCACAAATTTATTGACGCCGACTTTTTGTAAATTTGGGACCTCCCCCCAACTTCGGACGAAAATGCCAGCCCCACACCCAGCCCACTTTATAGTAGATAACACCCATTACTCAATTTTGCCATTACACTTTTGTAGGCCTACCCTAAGCAAGTATTTTGCTTGGACCCAGATAACATGCATATATTGGGCCAATGTTGGTTTTCGAACGCCAATCTTGGCATCGGCATTATTTTGCTGGCCATATTGGGCCAATCTTGGCTTTCCATTGGTAATCTTCATATTGGCATCACTGTGGCAGCCTAACATACATTGGGCCACCATTGGACCAGTAGGCCTATCGCCATGTTATCTGGGAATAAGTATACCCTTTTTCCTGATTTTTGGCGTTTTTGACACCCTAAACAGGTACAGCGCTGTACTTGCTCAATGCTGAAAAACAACCCCCTTTACTTGTTTGTTTAAACGAGCATGGTGTCCACTTTGAAATACAAGCCCCCCCCCCTCCCCGAGGGGTAGATAGCACTCACTGATGAAGTCATCTTAGGTAGATAACACTCACTGATGAAGTTATCTTATGTTGATAATGATAACACTCACTGATGAAGTCATCTTTGTAGATAACACTCAATGAAGTCATCTTAGGTTGATAACACTCACTGATGAAGTCATCTTAGGCATGTTAGGTAGATAACACTCACTGATGAAGTTGACTTAGGTAGACAACACTCACTGATGAAGTCATCTTAGGTAGATAACACTGATGAAGTCATCTTAGGTTGATAGCACTCACTGCACTGACGAAGTCATCTTAGGTAGGTAGGCCTAACACTCACTGATGAAGTCATCTTAGGTAGATAACACTCACTGATGAAGTTGACTTAGGGCCTAGGCCTACTAGACAACACTCACTGATGAAGTCATCTTAGGTTGATAGCACTCACTGATGAAGTCATCTTAGGTAGGTAACACTCACTGATGAAGTTGACTTTGGTAGACAACACTCACTGATGAAGTCATCTTAGGTTGATAGCACTCACTGATGAAGTCATCTTGGTGTTGGTTTTCGAACGCCAATCTTGGCATCGGCATTATTTTGCTGGCCATTGGGCCAATCTTGGCTTTCCGCAGGCCTAATCTTAGGCCTACATAGCACTCATTAATGAAGTCATCTTCAGGTAAATAAAACTCACTGATGAAGTCATCCTGTTTACTACTGGGGGGGTATTAGGTGTAGCCTATGCCTCAGGCCTCAACGGTCAGGTATGGCGGTGGGTCATAAATTTTTTGTTGCCGAAATAGGTGAGTCACAAATTTATTGACGCCGACTTTTTGTAAATTTGGGACCTCCCTCCCCCCCCCCCCCAACTTCCGACGAAAATGCCAACCCCCACACCCAGCCCACTTTATAGTAGATAACACTCACTGATTTATGTGTAAAAGATAAAACAAACTCAACCAACATTTTTGCGTCTGATATGGGCTGCATTAAAATTTAAATTAATATCGCGCCATCTAGCGATGAATCAACAAACAAAATGGCAGCCTCCACAACGAGTACAACATGTTCGATGCCGCAGAAGAAGTTTTACCGTCAAAGAGCTCACTCAAATCCCATTGCTGACCATACGTTTGACTAGTAAGTGTAAAAAGCGTAAGGTGGTGATAATGAATTCCATTTTGGTGCTATTGACGTGACAGAGGGAGAGCAGGTCTATATCACTTTTTGTAAGCTTACCGCACAGTGTCGACTTCCTATTCGATAAATATAAATTTAATACTCCGTTGGTGAGCGACGGGCGACTGGTATTTCACCGAACGCAAGAAAAGGAGTTCTATCTGATTGGCTAGCAATCGATCGCTTAGGTCGCTTAGTAGTCAACTACAAACTCAAAACTGAGCATCTTATTCAATTCGATTGAAATCGATATTCTATTATTGCCGTAAATAAAGAGAGTGATAGTGTGTCAATAATGTACATTGTATTGCAGCTGGATTTTACATGCATTCTTTTATATCAATTTTTTCTCAAAGAGTTGAATATGATCAAAATTTTTACTCAGGATTTCAAATTTTTACCCGCAAATTGCAGTTAAACATATCCACAGCAAAATACCGGTCCTCACTAATTAGTGTATTTAATTTCCAGTTAGTGTATTTAAGATAAAACCTGACAACAAATAAAATTTTCTTGCAATAGAAATATCATATGGGATACTGATATGGTAGGCCGCAACCGCCACAAAGTGGAGCTGCTAAGCGTAGCTGACTTTTTGCTCCGTGGAGCCAAATTGACCAATCATGATCATGTTAGAGTTTTTCATTACTCGGAGGTAAAACTGACTAATTAAGTACGACTTACTCATTACGTGAAGCGAATTTATTCATTAAGAATTTGCCAGGCGAAGCGTCACGTAGTTGCAAGATATCCTCGGTCACGAAAGTTATGATTCAAAAAGTAGTTTATGAAAAGTACGAACTGGCTTATTATTAAGATGGACATGCACTCATAAGAAACTCATACAGTATTGTACATAACTATATAGCTAGGCAGAGTGGTGGTAAACTACGCACACCAGTTCTGCGATCTGCAGTGTATCGCCGGGAGCTAATTTGTATAACTTGCGCGGTGTCCCTGCGGAATTCGACCTTCAGCAAACTGCAAACCAGTTCGGATTTACTTTATATCATAGTAGTAGGCCATACATACTGTAGTTACTGTCCGTTTTCCTATATACACAATACTCAGTGCGCTCATTATTGACGCGTGACCTCTACAAATAGTGTATGTTAGAAGTATAGGCCATTGCCTAGTTGACGTCACTACTGTGTAAAAAATAACCGGCCAATAGTTAAAGTATTCTCTGAAATTCTAGAAAATATAGTTTTGCAACATGTCCTAAATTTTTAGCTAATTTAGGTGTTTGGAAATATTGGTACTTTTGTACCAAAAAATATGAAGAAATTATTTCTAAACCGTGTTAAGTCATTAAGCTTCTCATTTTCAAGAACGCTGGTTAACAATAAGCAGACTATTGTCTCATTTAAGTAAACAAAAGCCCACAGTATTGTTACCTTGCGTTAAGCTTTATAATCGTTCACCCAACTGAAACTATAATACCAGCTCATTGCTCATTGCACAGGTAAAACAGACACAAGTGCAGTGTGTATTTAACCAGAGAAGATCTGATGTAACATAGTTGAGCCGTTTTCATTGAGTGTTATCTTGGTTTAATAGCTTTTAATAGGGTTTAAGTCCTTCAAAGGTCGTGGTGAGTTCTACTGTAGACATGACTGCATCATGATTATTTTTAAGTCAACAACATTCAACAATATGATCACCGTGATAGTATGAGAGTATCAGTACCGTGGGTGTCAGTGATCCTGGCCTGACACAGTAGACAAACAAACAAACAAACACGCCACACACATGACTAGTGTTGGCCGATCCAACCAAGATCGGATCTGCCGATCTCCGATCTGAAAATTAGCAGATCGGGCCGATCCGATCCCGATTCAGATTCCTTAAATGTTATTCTACAACCAGTACAAGTTCATTCAAGTCGGGCCCCAGTAATGTTAACGGTCAAAGCTTAATTCCCCAAACCTGTAACTATGTAATATGATGACCGTTTTTAGAGGTTTTTCATGTCAATATCAACCCAAATAAAATACCATTTTACACCCCAAGTCCCAGCGTTACTCACTCAGTGCCTCCGATTGTCGGAAGTTTAATCATTAATCCATTTCTCTTGATTGTTTTATTCTTCTTTCTTCTCTGCGAATCAACTTTGATTTGCGTGTGTACTACGTTAGGCGAATCACTGCGCGAATTGATTCGATGACCCTGCAGCTAAATCAGCTCCATCGATATTATAATAATTTATGCATCTGACGTATTGGGGAATACCGCGAATTCCCATCCTGATTGGTTGTGCAGAGTTGTTTACAGAAAGAATTCACGATGAAATCGTCCGTGTGAGGAGGAATAGCGCGAATGTGCGCGATTCTAAAAATAACATGCCCTCAAATTCACCTTGGGGAACCCGACATTGAAGGGCGCACATGTCGAGTGTTAAAGTGTTTACAAATTTTTCCCAGGGATGCCCTGTACAGTCGGGAGTGTTGTCACTGAGTGGATAATATTATAAAATACAGTATGAAACGACATGATTCTTGCGTACCCTGTGTAAAGATAGTCACTTGTGCTGAGCATGAAATTGGTCACTTATCGCTCACTGTTCAAAATGTGACATCTACACCAATTACAGTCCCCGAAACTGTCTACTTTTTAGCCGACCTCAATTCCGAAACATTTAGTGATAGTTAAAAATCGATCCCCAACCCTTTGGTTACCTTTGGGCGAATTTTTCGAAATCTCCGCGGAGTCTCCGTGTCTGAAATTCCCCGGTACAAACATCGAAAATGTCGCAATTCTCAGTTCTCGGTGATGATACTATATCCGCATCGCTGTTTTCATACATGAATATGCATATATCTCTGACCCTGTAAGGTCAAAAAGCGTGGCGTTGATTTCAACCAATCCGATCCACCGTTTAATAAGCAGCTTGATACTGACGTCATATCTGAGGTGACCAGGAGGCAGGAGCTACCATTTTGGTAAACTGAACTCGACTCGTGCGTTCTTTTGGTTCACATAAATCGAACAAAATTTTCAATAACGGGTAATAGTATGATTTCAATTTTTTATTAATGAAGTTACGTACTTGTAGTTTTGAGGAATGACAAAGTTGTTTTTGGAAACTTAGATGTTTGTTTCAACTGATGATGTAGGATCGCAAGGTGAGTGAATTCGTGAAGAGATTTGCTTGTTTGAGTGATAGTAGGATACGGGATGTAGGCTAGTCCTCTGTGTTTGACCGGCTCCGACGTCTCAATTCACAACGTCTCAATTCGTACCTGCTTACCAGACAGCAATACTGCGTATTGCTGTATGGAACCAGATATAATTCTTGCGGTGGTAACAACGTTTTTTGGAAATATATTGGCATTAAATAGTAGTAATGTTACATAAGAAAGTAATGGTAAGCTTAAAGAATTGTTGTGTACTTTTATTACTGTCAAGTTCAGAGATCGGTAAGCTAAATCGGCAGCTGATAGCTCATCTGCCGATTCAGATTCAAGGCCGCTGCAGTCCATATCGGCACCGATCTCCGATTCACAGATCGGGATCGGCCAACACTACACATGACACATGCATGCAAGGTAACATTGACTATACACTAATCAAACAATGGTATTGATCCTGTACAACTGGTCGTGGTTTATTTACAATCGATTCATTTAAAATCCCCATAGTAAACATTAATTTTGGCAAGAGTTTTCTCTCTCTGGAGCGAGGATGCATCCACTGGCTCCGCGTAATGAAAAGATCTAACATGATTGGTCAATTTAGCTCCATGAAGCGAAAAGTAAGCTACGCGTAGCAGCTCCACGTTAGGCGATTACGGCCAGCCATATATTGATCATGCGAAAATCGTAAAACATAGAATAGAAACAGTGTGGCAGGCGCTCAAAATCTCAAATTGTATGCTTAGCCTGAGTTGCACGGCCTATCTCGAATAAAATCACCATGCGTAGTTGTTGAAAAAGCGTGAGGAGTCATCGTACTATCACGGCAATTCATAACACGAAGATATAGGGATGATGACGGTGTGTACCGTACCTCCCGACTTCTTTCTTGTTCATGTGTTGTACTACTAGGTATAATTAAATTTTAAAAAAACCTTTAAAAGGGTTAAGCAGCGCCAAAGATTTATCATTTAAATATCGGTCCAATGCAAAACCCTTCCATATACCAAAATCGCTGAAAAGGTACCATAAAACCGTGGCACATCCCCGTATACCTTAGTCACGATTATCGCACTTTCAGTTTCCCACGCGTTTGAACGGGAATTGGATTGCGTACTTTTTCGATGTCTAGTGAGCAAATTTTTCAATATTTTGAGAAAATGATGTCAAATTTTCTATTCTGTATTGTTTGGTAATAATGTCTTTTGCCAATAGTATGTTTAAAGTTGTAATTTTGTGTTTTTGATCGCAAAGATCGGATATTTTCGTTCGATTCAATTCTGAACCCTTCGCAAGGGTGCCGATTTCGCAGAACTTTGACGATAATTTTGCCTTTTGGACACTAAAATGCTTTCGATCCTTAATTTTGTTTCAACCGAGTCTTAAATTAGCAAGCACAATACGGTTGGTACCACTTTTATATACATTGATGAAATTTTAAAGATTTTTTTTCAAGTTTCTAACCGGCGCAAATCGTTAAGTGTGTATTTCCCATTGACATCCAAAATGGCGTAAGCCAGTCCTCAATATACATGTACATAGGTACGGCGTATATAGGACTGGCAAGCGAGTCTAGTATACCTCCAACCAGGGAGACCCCCTCCCCACGTATATTTTTCATGTTTGTATCGACTATCGTGTATGATCATGAGAATAATTGAATGTTTCAGATGACCTTGCTTTTCCTTGTGTTTATAACACTTTTTAATCAAAGTCTTTTACTCCTGTCCTCTATCAAAATACAATCATGACATGACATGAACTGGCGGCACGATAAAATAACATTTAGTTTTTGACCCCATCGTCTCCATCAAACTACAATCATGAGCCCTCATGAGCACCCCTATACATCAATCATCCGAAGATTGAAGAATGCTTTGCCAATTGATAACCAAGGCATTCGTTTCCTAGGCCTACTTGACAACATTTTATGCAGAACAAGTTTATTTGGTGCTCAATCTGGCTAACATGCATGACCATATTGTCGACTCCAATTCGTTTATTCCACTCCACTGAATACCTGCGGTGAACTACAACAGGCCTATACTCACACGCAAAATACGCACAGTTGTGAGCCTTGGTTGTGAGAGATAAGACTGTTTATATCAACTGACCATGCTGATAACCAACATCAAAATGATGGCGTAACAGCTGTTGCTCCAGTCGCTAGTATGCTTGACTCGTACTGCATTATGGGGGTTTCACTCTCATATAATCTCTTTCTCAGTCAGTTACCGACATGTATAACAAACCCTGGATGACAAATAGAGAGTGGGCATGCACCTACGCTGCATAAGGTACCAGATCGTGCTAAAAGCTCGCCACTGTGCATTGTCAATGGTGTATCAAAAAGTTGCGGGATATAGCCAAAATCGTGCGGTGAAATTAAATAGGGAAGCATCGCCCGGGGGCGCTGCTTCAATAAACAGATTGGAATTTTCCATGCTTGTGGCTGTGCCCTCTATTTGTCTAAGTGTACTCGAATTCAGCTGATGCCGGTACAGCGTTTTAACCTTGCGATAACGGCCCAGAGTCTTAGCCTGAAATCAGAAACCACCCGTCCAAGCAGATACCAAAATTTGACCCTCAAATATAAAACAACTTGGATACCCATGGAAGGGTCACTGGGGTCAAATATGTCCTGATTTGGCCTTTACATGTCACTCTGAATTAGTCTCAAGTTCATATAACCTGAAAATTATCTGTTTTAGAGCTATCACATCTGTAAAATCCATTAAATCCACCCGTCTAAAATTAGATTAGCCCGTCTTAAAGACGGGTGGACGCATGGCTGGCTAAGACCTTGGATAACGCTCATCTTACGCGCAAAGTTTCTTTTGTGTACACTCGCGCTTTGCTCACACGGTACCTGACCTAGCCGTCGATCCCCATGGGCAACATGCCATGTTTTATTTAGGTATGCTAGGTGAATTCAAATTTGCCATCAAACTGCATCATTTTATATATCAAATTAAAGCCCTTGAGTAAAGAAAGCTAATTTAACTGAAAGTCTGAAAACCTTTTTTTCATAGCACTTTCCGTAGCAAAGTTACATCTTGTCAAAGATTGACTTTCATAAAAAAGATTCAGCTAGCAAAATTCCCCAAAACAGCATTTCGGTGGTGTTTCTAGATCTTAGTCTCATGATGATAGCAGCTTTTTAATTAATAATGGAACTGCTATCAAAATCCTCTAAAATTCCATGTGCGATTGTCTTATCACCATAAAAATCATATATTTGGGTCAAGTGAAGTATAGAAAACATATTTATGTAAGTTTCCTTGACCGGCCAGTTCTTTTAAATTTCTATGTAAATATGCATCAATTGTCTGCGAATTTGGCTGACTAGCAAATGTGTTAACTAAAGGTTTGCCTGGCATATCTACATGTTTCCATGGTATGGTATTTAATCAAATGCAGCAAACCTTTGACGAGCGGCGCGACCATAGACATACCACCTACAGCGGGAGGTGAAGCCCCGTATCCAAGGTGATATTGACGGATTGACGGGGTTACTAGGCGAGGAGAAATATCGCTTACATTCTGGCGCGCTCGTTTGCGTGTTTACTGCGCCGTTATCGCCCGCGTCAAATGCAACATGTTCCGTAGACGCGATTGTGTCAGCTTGTTTGCGTCCGAGTTGCGTCCTTGTCAAAATTGTTGCTATGCAGTGTTGACTTCACTACGCGCACCAAAGTCATAGGTCTAGGTTCTTGTTTGTCTGGGGGCGCGACTACCGGGATGTTGCAAATTCGGAGCTAACAACGCGTACAGCGCACAGTTCATTCATAAATTTCCACTCAGCGCGGCAACAGCACTCCAGATCGCATCAGCAGCCAATCAAAGACAAGTGCGTCCAACGCAATAAATATGTGCCCGTCAAAGGTTTACTGCATTTGATTATAGTACCGTATGGAACCATACATGCATAGCAGGCCTAACTCGGGACATCATAGTTTTTTTTAATACTTCTACTAGGGCCAGAGCCTAGCACTTATTTACATTGAAAAAAATGTTGAGCATGCTTGAACGATCCAGTATCAGGCCCGGTGGGTTCAGTCTTCACTGACAATGTGTACGCATGATGGTTCCAATTAGGGGTACTTTTCAAGAAATGTCCGCGGAATTTTCGAGGACAAAATTGTTCGCGATTGTCCAAATTAGGGGTGTTTTGGAGCAAAATTGTCCTTGAAATGAAAAATAGGGTGTATTTCTATGACTTTCGTCCGCGTTTTACCGCTACAGTTTTCGTTATTGCCCTCATTTCCCCAAGAAATAGGGGGGGAAATTCAAAAGCGTCCTTGAAATGGTAAAAATAGGGTATTTATTTCGAAAAATGTCCTCGATTCCTCGTGATAAGGGGGTGAAATGAAAATGCGTCCTCAAAATGATAAAAATAGGGGAGGTATTTGGGGGCAAATTTTCCTTGATTTTACGCAAAATAGGGGGTAAAATAGCTGCAAATGTCCTCGATTCCCCGTGAAATAGGGGTCATTTTCAAATCCTGGAACGGTCATACGTCCTACCTTTAAATACAAACTGAACCCACCGGGGTATCAGGCCTTATCTTTTGAGGCGAGTGAGAGTGATCACTCACCTAAAATGAAGCTGAGGAGAGTTTTTTATCACTCGCCTACATTTGGTGTAACTGCAATAATAATACAAATGATTAAAGTCACTCGCCTACAGCTCACCTGACAAGTTTTGAGGAGAGTGATTTGTCACTCGCCAGCAATTTTCAAAAGACAAGGCCTGCAGTATAAAAGTTGAAAGCATTTCAATGCTTGATCGAGCAGAGATACATTACAAATGTGAGTCAGGTCGCTAACAAAACCCACTTGAATCAGTGAGAACACACAATTAGTCGGTCATTTCTAAAGATGCAATACTCAATCGCTTTTGCAGAAAACTGAATCGCACACATGATCAGTGTACTAAGTTGCCGTTGTATGTACATGCTGAGCATGCGCATAATTTGCTGTTTTTAAAAGCGACACTTACATGACTTAGGCCTATATCTGACACTTATAGGTTTTAAAATGAACGCGTATTACTTATTGGGAGAGAAATTAGACAAAATAATGCACGCGCGCTGATGTTTATTAATCCATTTCATGCACGAGAAAAAAAACAACATGTGATTTTTACTTTTTTTATATCAAATTACCCGGGACAAATTATCACTAAAACTGTTGGAAAACAGAACCAAATATAAATGCATCAACCCGCCCGAAAAATGAATCAATCCTACGTGACGCGAACACGCGCGAAACACGGAGTGCACAATATACACAATCAATGCATGTTTCGTACTTTTCTAACAGCTTTTCTGATTGGCTGCTTTGATATGAGTGTATGAACCTCTGTAAGCCAATGTTCACTAAAGTTTTTATCAGAGGAGAACAGCACTTGTTTACATTTTGAGAGCGTGCAGAGCGTAAACATGGAAGCTTTGCGTATGTCGCTCATTCTGAGCGTCAATCTGAGCAAGGGACTGTCGTTCTTCTCCGAAACCCAGTGTAAAATTACACACATAACTTGTGCAGTTTTAATAACGACAATGACTGAATCATTGATGAATCTGATGATGAGTAACCCATGAGTATAAACTCAGCTTTACACAATGACTTATTTACATAGGCACAAAAGACCGTGTTCACTGTACCGTTACTCAGCCAAGCATGGCAGAGTAGGACCCGGAGGTCTGATCTTGACCTTTTACCTTTTCAACAAGCAGAGAGATACAGACAGCGAAAGTCTAGTATGAAAGGTCAATTTGCCATCAAACCGCATCATTTTATATTAAAGCCTCTGAGTAAATAAAGCCAAAACTGAAAACCGTTTTGTCATAGCGCTTTCTGTAGGAAAGTTACATCTTGTAGGTATGAAAGGTGAATTCAAATTTGCCATCAAACCGCATATTATAAATTAAAGCCTCGGAGTAAAGAAAGCCAAAACTGAAAACGTTTTCATCAATGTCATCTAGCGCTTTCCATAGCAAAGTTACATCTTGTCAAAGATCAACCTTCATCAAAAATATTCAGCCAATATTTAATGCATCAATTAAAAAACAAAACAGCATAGTCTCACGATAGAGCAGCTTTTTCTATTGGAACTGCTATCAAAATCCCTTGAAAAATCCATGTCCAATTCTCTCATCACAAAAATAAATCATATATTTGGGTCAAAAAATTATAAAAAAACTTAGAATTAAAAAAAAAAAGAAAAAAAATGTTCCAAGATCTTTATCAAATGCAGTTTACAATTTAAAAAATGTGTGTTAAAAAAAAAAATAAATGCCTACCGACCGATCATAATTTTTTAAATTTTTTAATGTTACGCCAATATTTTCTTAGGCCTAATGTACATTTCAAGACCCTAACCCTGGGTAAGAAGCATATACATGTAGGAATAAATATTATGACAAGCAAGCAAATACGAATGTGTTAAAAAAGTTCAATCCTCCAGTCCTCGATCCCACATGGCTGTGATTATCCATAATGTTTGATTAGTTGGGAGAGAGGGGTGTGGGACTTATGCTAATCGGGTGCCCTGTTTTTCTAAATGCTATCGCCTTAAGGGTTTTCCGTCGTCACCCGATTCGACTCGACTATTGCGCCTCTTTTCAACGCGTGCCTACTCCGCGTCTTGCTCGGCGGTGCGTTGCAGACATCGCAGAGAACGATGCATGTTGTGCGGGTCAATGCTATTTTTGCGCACCGGCGATAACCAGGGCCACAAAATAAAGAAAACAATGTTTGCTGAGCGCAAGAAAAGTGCGGCGCTTAAATATAACATGTAGGCCTACAAACCAAATTTTGCCAGCGTGCTTCCACTGATAAGACCCTTTACAATTAATTCTTAGTTTCCTGTTTCCCTCAGCGTCCAAAGTAGAGAATTGCAATATATTAAAATTATTTTATTTTTATTTTGGATTTTCTCTTTTAAAATAACTTTTAATGACTTCCTTTGCTCTTTCTGACTTTGCTCATATCAACTATAATGATGAATAAACCCCGGTCCCCGCACTCCGTGCATCCGCGGGCATTCATGCTCGTCGAACATTTCGCGAAATAAGGGTGTATTCAGATGAAGAAACGCGATTCGCGAAACACTCAAAAAAGGGGTGTTTTTTCCAAACAAAGTGTTCGCGAAATTTAAAAAAGGGTATTTCCATCGAGCAGCCGACGCGTTTCTGCCAGAAAAGAGTATATCAGAAATATCATTCGCGTTTTAGCGAAAATAGTGGTATTGTCAAAGGGCAAATAATTCGCGGAATCGCTAAAAAAGGGGTGTTTTTCCTCTAAAAACTTCGCGAAATGAGATGCAAAAGGGGATGTTTTTAAAGTTCACCGACAAGCATGAATACCCGCGGATGCACGGAGTGCGGGGACCGGGGAATAAACAAAGAACATTTAACTCTACCATTACTTATTATAAAATCAAACATAGTTGTAAAATAATTAAATGCATGGTCCTAGTCAAAACGGGTTGATGTAGGTTGCGACCACGTGTTTTAAAATAAAGAAAATAATAGATAATTAATAATTAATAATTAAAAGTCGCCTCATCCCTTGTTTTTAACCATGAAACAGGAAACTAAGGATCAATTGTGAAGGGCCTAACGGACCTGGACCCCTCCACCAAAGTAGGCTTACGACCATGACGACAGTAGGGTCCAATAGATGGTATGAAGTTATAGACCTAGGCCTACCCAACAAACACAGAATCAAGTTTTTTTTAACATTAGGCCTAAACGAGTGGGGGATAAATTGGTTAATTCGTTTTAATAATATTTTGGCCTAAATCTTGGGTAACCACTACCGGTATATTATAGGCCTATTATTAAAGGTTATATCGCTTTGTAGAACGTTTCATAATGAAACGCACCACACGGCAAGTTTATAATCCAACATTTAAATCTTTAAAGCATTTTGTGTTATTGGGTAAAGACCTAGGCCTACTACGTGCACTGAATTCATAATGCATGCGATATAGACAACACCATCAAAACTATTCAATTTTAAAAAATGTGTCATACATTTACAAAAATAATATCATAGCCTAATAGGCCAAACGTTTTTTTTACAGCTATAGGCAACCCAGTGTTTAACTTTGCTTTAATTGAACTGCTATGTGATATGAATCCACCTCGAGATAATTCCGTATAGTTTTTGTGACCAAAAAAGTTTTCCACTCGGTAAACGGCACTAAGCATGCTAAATAGGCATATGCCTATAATAATTGTAGGCCTATTATAGTCAAACACTTCCGGCAATGGTGTCAAACGCTTCGCTTTAACATGTTTAATAAATCCTCTTTTTGGTCGATCGAGTCAGGTGAACATGGTGAAAGCTGAAAATTCCTCACTTTGTGTAACTTGATAACTCTTTGGTTCAATATCTTTGCAGATTGCAGAATGGGAGTCTTTCTTACACCCGTTTATAACCAAAATACACCAAATTAGTAAGAAGTCTTAATAATCGACATCATTAGAATAATTGTTCCTATTATGGTAACTTCTTAGGTAACTTTTTTTACAGTGAAAACTTACCTGCGTAAACAGACAACTCCTTTTTTGTGGCCATATGCGTAAACTAACGCTTATCCGGCATCAGATCGCGCGTGTATACCAGCGCGTTGGTACGCACCAAAATATCCATGTACGCAATTAACTACCCAGGCAAAAATAATTCACGGGCATTCCCAAAATTCGCTACTGGTTGCTATGCAAATCATGTCATGCTTTTGTTTTGTATATGGCATGAAAATCCTCTATCAAGGATTCATGGGTCGTTAATATTGAACCCATTAAAATTGTAATTGACGCCCTTGAATAAAAATTAATGGGCATGGAAGTAGAGAAAATTTGACATTGACCATGAGTCATGCCATGAGTTACCCATGAATAAGGCATTTATGTGCATGAAAGTAGAGAGAATTTGACATTGACCGCGATTCATGCCCATGAGTTACCCATGAACATGCCCTGAACATGTCAAGGCTCTGACTACACGCATGACAAAAGAAAAGCATGAAAGGGCATGAATATTCATGGGTGACCATGAACAACCCATCAAAATTTCCCAAATTCATGAAATTTCATGCCCGTTGCTAGCAAAAATAGGGCATGTTCTTGGCATGTTCATGGCAAGATCTTGGCATGTTCATGGGCATGATTCATTCCTAAATTTTTGCCTGGGTACGCATGGTGTCGCAGAAAAAAATGCATTTTTGACCTATTTTGGTCAATTTACGCGAAAACAAGGTCCGGTACCCCCAATTTTTTTTTGCGCGATTTACAGAGCTTTTTATTTTTCATAACATATATAAAATTTATAAAATTTTATCGATACAAATTTTTTCTACAACGCAAAAGGTTGTCTATTTTGAGAAAATGGCTGATTTTGCCGACCAAATGCTCAATGAGGCAAGTACTCTACTCTAACCTTTAGGATACTCTGTGAATTATGTTTGCTATGAACAATTCCAACTAAAAACGAAGGTGATTGACTCACTTTTTAGTGACGTTTCACCACTAAGCTAGTGGTTTCAGCAGACTGTTCAAAGATTAGGACACTCTCGTTCACATTCCTGTGACCAATCATAGTTGGCAGTGGAGATACAAACCACCCTTTTTATTTCAAACCCACCCTTTTTATTTTATACCCTTTATACCAAAACTTCAAAACTCACCCTTTCTATGGTGGAGCTAGGGTAGCGCTAACCTGTGCCATGGTATCATAGGAGCATTCTAGTATCTTTTGGCATACAAAATTATCATTTAGAGGTTGCTAAAGGGTCATTTGAATGGTTTATTTCTATTGTTTTGGATCCATAGTTTCAAATTTTTGACCCCTTGTTTGAAAACCCAGTGCTACCCCTGTCCAGGAGGTGCAGATTTGCATCCAAAGAGAATTACATATTGAAGTTTTAGATGACCAAACAGAATGGGATTTCAATATTTTTTTTGTGGTTCATTTAGTGTCATTCAATCGGAAATTACAGTAACCTTTGAGATTGCAATTGTTGACTTCTAAACCCACCCTTTTTATCAATGACCACGCTTTATATTTGGACACACATTTTAACCAGAAATTTTTCAAACCCACCCTTTTACGGGCCCTTTTAGGCATTTTGTGGACCCTTCAAACCCACCCTTTCTAAAGCGTGGGTTACCAACTATGCCAATTGCTTGCAGAAGGTAGTTTTTCCCTCACATGTTGTATTTTTCCCGTCACATTTACATTGTACAACATAATTTTCCGTCACATTTATGTTTGATTTTGAACAGCCCAGTATGTCCAGATGCCATGGACTGGAATGATCTATACCCAGAATTTATATCAAACCAGGTGCATTGTGGGAGTACAGCAGAGAAAGGCCAAGTCAGATTCCTTGATGTTGGCTGTGGATATGGAGGTCTACTTGGTAAGAACTGACTGTGTGAAATATATTACCGTAATTACTGAAAAGTGTCTTTGTGTTTATTGTTGAAATATTATGTGAAACAGTGAAGACATTTGCAAATGTTTTACACTTGTGTGACACCATTATACCCTTGAATAGGAGTTTACAATATGAAGAGCTTATTTCCAAACTGTTAAGTCCACAAACCCATGTTGCTGATTTACCTGTGTGATATTGCTATATGTTGTGATGCTATAGGTATTATAATTTCAGTTGGATGCACCATTACAAAGCAAGCAGTAGATGGATGCACAGTAACAATACTGTGTGAGGCCTTTGTTTCCCCAATGAGAACAATAGTCTGCATATTGTTAACCACCATTGTTGTGGCAAATAATTGTTTGTTGATGGTACAACTCATTGTTGCTAATTATGTCAAACTTGTCAAAGTATAAGGGCATGATCACATCAGGCACTTTTGATGTAGGGACGTGGAGTCGACCCTACATCGAAACCACTTCCCCATGTAGTGTGAACACAAAGTAAGTGGATTAGACCCTACATCAACAATGTGGATCGAAACTACCTGGTTGAGGTAGTTTCGACCCTAGTGGTGGGTTAAATTTCGCAATGTGAACGCGATAATGTGGAGTCGATCTAGATCGACTCCACATATACCGAAGTGGCTGTGGTCGACGGCAATGGAACAAAACGAACTGTATTCACTGGAAATTGACTTCATGACATTTAGATGCTAAAATATATTTCAGTCCACAGCATGCTCAACATAAGCTTACATAAATTACTTGTTTTACGATCAGACAGGCCGTGTTACGGGCAATCCCAAATAAATGGCCTATGGTTCTGTATTCGGCGTTGGTCGATAACGGCCGCAATGTTACCGCTCATCGCTTCTCTGGGGTGATGGCTTTACGAAATTTGGTATCTATGCTGCGTGGTAACGGCGCTTTACTTCCGGGTCGTTCTAACATCCGGGTATGTGGATTCGCTCCACTTACGTCATAACCCACTTTTGATGTAGATTAGCTTGGTAGTGTGAACCTTGAACTCAATGTGGATTCGATGTGGATCGACACCACTTCACTACCTAGAGTACGAACCCACATTGTGTAATGTGAACACGCCCTAAGTTGTGATTGTAAATGAGAAACTTGTGATTGTGGACTTAAGGGGGTACTATACACCCCTGCCCAATTTTGTGCATATTTTTGCATTTTTCTCAAAAATTATAGCGCATTGATGACAAGTAAGATATGTAAATTATAGGGGCAAGGACTACAACTACTGCACTGGAAATTTTATTTCAGCACAGACAACAGTTGTGGAGTTACAGTAAAAATGAGGGAAAACCAATATTTGATCAATAACTACTTGCCTTGAGTTGCTGAATTGTCAGTGCAGTAGTTGTAGTCCTTTCCCCTATAATATGAAGAGCTTTGTTTCAAAACCCCTTACATCCACTTGCCCATTTTGAGAACACATCAAATAATCATCAAAAAATCACTGATGTATGGGGTTTGCAACAAAAAGCAGTTTTGGCAGGATGCTTGGGTAGTATGAGCATCCTGCCAAAAACTGCTTTTGTTGAAAAACACCTTATATCAGTGATTATTTTGATGATTTTTTGATGTGTTCTCAAAATTGGGCAAGTGGATGTAAGGGGTTTTGAAACAAAGCTTTTCATATACATATCTTACTTGTTGGTCAATGCCCTATAATTTTTGAGAAAAATGCAAAAATATGCACAAAATTGGCCAGGGGTGTAGTACAATGTACCCCTAAACACGGTTTGAAATAAGCTCTTCATATATTGATGAAGAGATAAGATGAATACAGGAGGGTCAATGAGAAAGAGAAGGAGAGAGACTAGTACATTCTCACGGTACCTACACTAAAATGATAGATGTCATAGAACAAGGATAAAGACCTGTATCATAATTCTATAGAATATTCATATCATGCTGATCGCTCGCAACTGTAAGATAAGTATCTTTGAAAAGAGCGGTATGGTATTCAGTCTATGATTGCAGACATACCAAGATGATGAGTGCAACTTGCTTGTAGTGCAGGGCAATATGTTTAAGAATTGTATTCATCTCCCGGGGTACTCAATACAAATGACCATACGGGGACGTGCCGCAAATATGGGTAGCATTTTCAGCCTCTTGGTATATCAATGACCCCTTTTCAAAGCCTATTTTGGATATGAATGGGTCCTTTTTTCAAAATTGTCTCAATTTTTATCGGAAAATAGCCCAATTTTTCCTTAATATAGCTAAAATTTTCAAAATTTTCCCAAAATTTGTAAAAACTACGACAATTTGGGTTAAATTCGGCCGAAAATTTTGACTTTTGGTATATCAATGGGTCCAAATTTCTTGAAAAATTGGTATATTTATGGGTCCACTTTCAAATTCTCAGCGACACGTCCCTACCAAAACCAAACTTGAGTACCCCCGGATTCATCTACTGATATCCAATCCTGTTACATCACTCCTACGACAAATAGACCAACGGACTGCAGTGTCTATTCATCTATTGTGTCCGATTTGAGTGATGACATATTGAATTTGTTTTGTTTCCTTTCAGTCACCCTTTCTCCAGTGTTTCCAGACACACTCATGCTGGGTATGGAGATCAGAGTCAAAGTATCTGACTATGTACAAGACCGCATAGTAGCGCTGAGACGCAACCACCCTGGACAGTACACCAATATCGCATGTCTGAGAGGAAACGCAATGAAATATCTCCCAAATTTCTTCAAAAAAGGACAGGTAAGAGCAATTGGATGTTGCAATGTCATAGTTTAGCCCAAAGAGAATCAGTACCAACTCAAAATTGCCCTGTGTGTAATGAATGCTGTGGGAAATCTGCCATTTTGGTTTAGTTGGTCATGGTGGGCAAATATTGTACCTACGGCAATTTTTCGGAAAAAGCCCATAATTGAAGAATAATTTTCAAATTTATGGTTGAGCATTACAAGGTTTTGTGTACTTTGCCGGGTACGTATGCGTACACAATTATCCAGAGGTACTGGAATATTCCAGTTGAAATTCATACACCCCCATGGACAATATGACCCACAGGGGGTGTGAGTTTCAAATGGAGTCACCCATTCAGGTAATGGTAACCCCATTATTCACACTCCCTGTGTGGGAAATAAAGGTCATGTCTTCCATATGGGATGCATGGATTTCAATTGGAATAACCCATTTAACTCTGATGACATGTCGTTGATGTACAGTGCACTCTATATTACAAGGATTTAAAAATAAATCCTTAAGGTTGCAATCAGGGACTAATCAATTTTAGATTAAAAATTAATCTTACAGATTTGGATTTTAAATCTTAAAGATTTAATTTTAAATCTAAGACTTGATTGTTCCCTAATCACAATTAGGATTTATTTATATCCTTGAAAATTAGAGTGTGAATTGAGCAGTTAAAAGGGGGGGGGTAGGAATGCGTACAATGCACAGTTAAATATGTCCGTGTTGTGAAGTACATTTTCATACATATACTACATTGACAATTAAATGTTCTCTTTTTTTTTTGCTCTTACAGCTGACAAAGATGTTCTTCTTATTTCCTGATCCACATTTCAAGAAAACCAAACATAAGTGGCGAGTTATCAGTCCCACATTAATAGCAGAATACGCCTATGTTTTAGCAGAAGGGGTAAGTATCTACCGAAATAAATTATGACAAGGTTTGAAGAGTCCAGATGCAGACTCATTCAACCATTATACTGGGGTCCATCCGCAACCAAACTGGTGTTGTGACTGCCCAATCAGGTAGGGGGGACTGGAGGTACTCAGTACAAGTGATATGGGGATATGCTGCTCAGAGTAATAGGCCTTCATTTCATGTAGGGCAGAAAACATCACATGAAAAAAATGTGGACCACCCTCTTTTAAATATCAACTTGCAAAATGGACATTCCAAAATGGCTATTCTAGTTGAAATTAATACACCCCCTATGGAAGACATGACCTTAATTGCACACTCAGGGGGTGTATATATCAAATGGAATTACCTATCAGGAAACTCCATTTAAAATTCACACTCACTGTTTGGTAATTAAAGACATGTCTTTGATAGTAGGCAGGCAATTTCACTGGGGTGGCCTGGCAGGCCCCCCCCTCGCCCCAAAACAAAGAGGAAAGAGGGAAAAAGGAGAAAAAGAGAAGAAAAAAAAGGAGAAGGGAAAAGGTTAAATTGCACTTAAAGGAGTATTTCGTGATCCTAGCATCCTCTTTTTATGACATTTTTCAGTACATATCCACAAAAAAGCCTATTCCCAAAATTTCAGTTGATTCTGATTTTATGCGTTTTGCGAGTTATGCATGATTATGTGTATTACACTGCTCCATAGACAATGTGTTGTAATTTCGTTCTGGTATACCAGAACGAAATTCAAATTTCACGATATCTTTGCTAAACGAATTAATCTGCAAGATATATTTTGTACATAAACATTATGTAGCCAGAGGTTTCCAGTAATATAAAAATCTCAACTTTTTTTTTTAGAAAAGTGGGGGATGAGGCTGTGGATCACGAAATGCCCTTTTAATTGAGTAGGCCCATGCCTAAATAAACCACACATTTGGGTCAATCAGAAGTACTTTTGTTCGCCTTGTTTTACACTATATATCTTTTTTTTTTTAAAGTTTACTTTTTTAAAAAGAAGTTTATTTTTGTAAAAGTGTAGCACTTTTGTTCGCCTCGCCATGTTAATATTCAAGTTCTGAGGGATGCACTGTATCTAATGAAGATGAAGAAGGCCCTAGCCTATGATTATTTTAGGCATTGCTTGAAGGTGGGTGCTCACAAAAGCATGTGAAAATTACTGCGGGGAGTGCGGGCCCAACAATATGCAGGGCCTGTCACATTTTGTCACCAAAGTCAGTATTAAGACGGACTCCATGCTGACTTTTACATTGATCCATGCATGCTTTAATTGCGAATCTCAAGTCTTAGGTCTATAAAGTTTCAGTGTAACATTAAAAATTTTGCAAATTGAGTTCGAGCCCTTTTTGTTTTTAAAAGCATTGATAGTGTAAAACTGATGCACCAAATGGCTTCAATTAGACCTTCATTTGGCAAAATTTCGTAACTTCTGAGGGGGAACATCCCTTGCGTATTTAAACAACTGCCCATTTTCACTTCTGTATGTCACACCCAGCACTTGATGTTTAAACCAAAAATACTAATAATTTATACAATAACAGTTAAAAAAAAGGTGGGTCCAATTGGCCTGGCATTTCGCTAATTTTTTATTTTCGGCTTTTTCAAACTAAAATTTTACTCAATAAAGTGACAAAATGGTCCACCAAATGGCTTCAATTATGTCTTCATTTTCCAAAAGTTTCTTACTTCCGAGGGGGGGGGGCACATCTGGTGCAAGTGCGACATGATGGCTGCTTCGCTTCGCGACCAGTTCTCAAATTGCAATTTTTTATCAAATTGGGCCTCCCCTCACTACTCCAGATCCGCCACTGATGGGATTGTATGGAATTTAACTGGAATAGCCCAATGCTGGAGGACAAATCGGCTATTAGGTGGACAAATAGAGCCTAATCTTTGGTTCACCTCAAATTCGGTATGACAAAAGTTATTTGCGTAGAGCATAAGGGCAGTTTGTTGGTATGGTTGGGGAAAAACATTGATATCACTAACAAACTTGAGGTGAACCATAGCATAGCGCATGCTTATTTTTTTCCATCTCTCTACAAAATAGCACTAATACTACAAATGTGTGTGTTTTCAGGGGTTTGTTTATACCATTACTGATGTAAAAGAGGTTCATGATTGGATGGTGAAGCATTTCAATGAACATCCTCTCTTCTCAAGACTAACAGATGAAGAAATGGTAAGATTATAAAGCCATAATTAGTCACAAATATATTATAAAAGACATAAAAAGTAAGTCTAGTTTGGGTTTGACATTCCTGTCAATCCAATTCTTGTATTTTTTCTTGCTTTCTTTCTGTTTATTCCATTCGCTGGCCTATGGCACGCAAATCGGCCTATCGGCTCCCCTGCGTGTGTCCTAGCACATGCACACGCGCGGAATCGCTTGCATAGATACACACGTGGCATACGCCAAAGACACGTTTGTTTGGATTTGCCTAGTAACTGCGAGATTTGACATTTGCGAGATTTTGCGAGACAACCTCATACCCAATCTTTTTCTGTTTTTTACAGATTTAGAGGCCAATTCTTGACCGATTCCCCCCGAATATAGTTTATTGCACCCCCCGTCTTATAATCTATCTCCAATGTGAATTTTAGGATGTTTTGATCAAAACTGAAAAAGCCTTATCGACAAAGAAAAGAACGAACATAACAAAGCACAGACTAAAGTAGAAAAGGTTCTTTCCCAGATTCAATTATTCTGGTACTTACTCGGAAATATTTCAATTCCTATCAGGAATCTTGATTACTCTCTTGTGGTGTTTTGATGAACACATTTCCGAAGTACCAGAATAATTGGGATTTAGTTATGTTTCTTCATTTGGGAAATGGGATAATATTTTTGTAATCCAACAAAATTAGTGTTATATTTTTCTGGAATCAGGATCAACTCTGTCACTCCCACAGTGTTTTACCCCTGCAATGATTACTATTATATACTTCATTAATATATTCTTGTTCATTGATTGGTTAAAAGTGGATCAGCATGACCAAAAATAGTTCTACCATCAGTACTCCTATCCGTAAATTGTACTTTTAAGCCGTAAATAGTATTTGCAATGTCCCGGATGAGCCGTAAATAGTACCTCCAAGCCGTAAAAAGTACTTTTGACCATGCCTTCCGCGTGCACGCATTTGATGGGACGGAACAGTTCACGCACGCGAAACTGCCATAGCGTGATTTCGCGCTGCTGTTATTGGTCAGCCCGATTTTAGGCTATTCGATTTTTTTTTGAAGGGCAAAATATAGGTTGTGCTTAAATTGGTCGTGCTGTTCACTCAGGATAGAAGCTGGAGAGTCAAAACGTCTTTTAACCAATCAATGAACAAAGAACATATTAATGAAGTATATAAAACAAATATATACTGCCTTTATTCGCAGTTCTGGTTAAAACTATGGTCCCTCGTTGAGATCAATTAATACTATTGATCTCACCTCGGCCCATAGTTTTAACCAGAACCTCTCATGGCAGTATATATTTGTATATTATATACTTCATTAATATATTCTTGTTCATTGATTGGTTAAAAGTGGATCACATGACCAAAAATAGTTCTACCATCAGTACTCCTATCCGTAAATAGTACCTCTAAGCCGTAAATAGTATTTTCAATGTCCCGGATGAGCCGTAAATAGTACCTCCAAGCCGTAAATAGTACTTTTGACCGTACCTTCCGCGTGCCCGCATTCCATGCGACGGAATGGTTCACGTCGTGAAACTGCCATAGCGTGATTTCGGCGCTGCTGTAATTAGTTAGCCCGATTTTAGCCTATTCGATTTCTTTGAAGGGCAAAATATAGGTTGTGCTTAAATTGGTCGTGCTGTTCACTCAGGATAGAAGCTGGAGAGTCCAAACATCAAATAATTTTCTTTTAACCAATCAATAAACAAAGAATATATTAATGAAGTATATAAAACAAATATATACTGCCTTTATTCGAAGTTCTGGTTATAACTATGGTCCCTCGTTGATATCAATTAATACTATTTTCCTTGGGCTGCGCCCTCAGGAAAATAGTACTATTGATCTCACCTCGGGCCCATAGTTTTAACAAGAACCTCTCATGGCAGTATATATTTGTATATTATTTCCTTCATTTTGTTTACCTCTACAGGCAGCTGATCCTGTTGTAAACAAACTCTATGAAAGTACTGAAGAAGGTCAGAAGGTCACCAGAAACTCAGGGGATAAATTCCCAGCCGTCTTTAGAAAGATTGCTGACCCTACTGTGAGCCAAGGTGACAGGATGGAAGACAGAGAGACAATAATAAAGACGTGCCTCAGTGCCTTAGCTTATAGTGTCTAGCAAAGTTCTTCAGCAGTCTGCCGATTTGGTGTTATTTATAATGTAAATGGGGTTCTGATAATCAAATCACATCATCATCACATTGGCTGATCAAGGTGCATAGCATCGTGTGACCTAGCTCTCACGATAATCAGGAAGAGCATTCAGGACACCACTGAAGGACATCGCCAAATACTGTAACACTTGGCATGACATGGGCAGCCATCTTGGATGTGGAGTAAAAATCAGTTTCAAAACTGAGGAATAGGGAATAATCATTTGAAATTTTTATGAAGTATTATTGTACATTTCCCTCACTCGCCTATCCAATATGGCTGGTTTCATACTTTCCTGCCGCTTGCCGCTCTGAAGATGATTTTGCTTCACTGCGCAGTCGCACCAGAAACGCTAGCGGTGACCGGCAAGCCGATATATCGATCACTTTGCCACGGCGGCAGCACCGCTGGCAGTTGGATTCAAGTCAACTAGGAATGGTACCGCTCTGACGTATGAGAACAGCAAGAGTGGCTTTCAGAGTCATGCCGTTGCCGCTCAGCGGTGTGCCGCTCCGCTTGCAGACAAGTGCAAGCGTCATGATGAAGCGTCGCACCGCTCAGCGGCAGCGACAGAAAGTATGAAACCAGCATTAATGGGCAAAGGAGGTGTTAACTTTTTGACCAAGATGCCCATTAGCTGAGATTGGGCCTATAGTGCCATGATGGTTCACAACTAATCTGTTAGCACATAAAGCAATATAGTACTGAACAGATCACAGTTTGTTTGGAGCGAGGTCAAAAATGATGGCCAAATATACTTCCATTCTAACAAATCAAGTATGGGACCGATTGTTATTTACGGCAGGGGGAATGGGCGTTTTGAAAAAATATCGACAAAAAATTTTGCGTTCCTCCCCTCATGTATGCTCAAAATTTTTGCGTTCCCCTTGTTTTCTCAATTTTCTCCATTTAAAACTTCACAATCCCCCTCCTGGTTGAACTAAAAATTTCAGGTTCCTCCTCAAGATCAAAAAAAAATTTGTGTTCCCCCCATAAATTTTCCCATCCCCCTCTGCCATAAATAACGATCACTCCCTAAGGTGTTTTCATGACTGCACTTTCTAAAATAGGATACTACGTACAGTCTCTGGCAGAGAAGAATGGCACTTGGTTCTGATTAACTGATTGAATTGTCTGACAGTCAATAACAACAAACCGATAATCCGATTGTCCAGTTACGCTTCAAAGCATTGTTCAGCGCAGAGCTTTTGAAGAGAACCCTAGCTCTAATGTCACTCATTAACAGGGTCCTCACGTCATTCAGAGCAAAAGTCTGCCATACTTCTCTGGAAACTACTGTAGGTGACACTTGTGACAGACAGGGAGTGGGACATTAGCAGCTTGTTTTCTTTGTTGGGGGTGGTAGTGGTCTTAACCAGTAAAAGTAAAATTTTAATATTTGGTCTATTTTTGGAAATAAGGACCAAAAACATGCAATTTTGCATGTTTTCTTACAATTGTAGTCAAAAAATTGTAAGACTTGGTACAAGTCTAAACATTCAAAATCTAGAGTATAGGGTAAGAGTTAGCTCATAATTTTAATGTTATATGTTATTTTTGCTAATTGGTTATGAAAAAGATTGGAAATTGTGTTTTCCAAAAATTAGAATGCATAACTTGAAATTAGTCTTTGTTGAAGTCTTTGGGCTTGATTGTCACAGAAATACGAAGAAGGTCGAAAAGCGCCCTAAAAATACATGTTTTTGGCCCTTATTTCCAAAAATTGACCAAATATTAAAATTTTACTTTCAATGCCAGTTAGGATTAGGATTTAGCTATGTTTCAACTTTCATTCATCAAAACAGCATTTTTTTTTTAATCCAAAAAAATTAGTTCGGTATTTTTCTGGAATGGGGAGTAGATCCCTAGCATTCAGCCTTCAGCAGTCCACTAATGGTCACTGCTAGTACTAATGGTAATGAGCATTCAGTTTGTAGCCAGTGTGGTCTTTACAGATTTCATGGGGGGGGGGGGGGGGGTTGTCAGTTAGAGGTCAAAAATTTGAAAACAAATACAAGGAATATTTGAGGCAATATTTTTTTGGGGGGTGGGGTGGGGTCTGAGACTTGTTGGGGTCAATATTTTTTAATCCCAAAAACATTGGCTGCAAAGACAAAAAAGAGAAAAATCCTGAGCGACCGACCCAGTTCTGAAAATGTTGTAGAGGACAATCAAGCTGTCTTTTTTCCCCTAGTAAATAAAACAATAGAATACAAACAAATACCAAGGACAATCACTTGTGACTCTTGTTGTCATGCATTTATTGTTCATACTTTAGCTTGTAATTGTTTGAAAATAATTTTGCCCATTTTGACCAAGTTAACTGAGTGAAAATAATTGCTATAAATATCTAAATATCAACTAAAACAGAAGTAAAAATATTGTCATATCTTCATTGTGTAATCTGTATAAAATCTTGTAGGGTAACCATGGTGAATTTGTTGGGTTAAATCCAGTCTTATGTTTCCTAATACGGTTATGTAGATGCTTGGTGCATTGACTCTAGATTGCTTGAGGCTCGGCCTGGGGTTGGTTGAGGCTGTGCAAGAAATACAGGAAAAGGAATGCAAAGTTGAGGTATTATAGAAATTACAATTATTTCAGGGTCAAGTACAAGGTGTCTCCTGTAAAGGAAACTTATAAACTGGGCTCAAAAAGAAACTTGACAAGGTCATATATATCTTAAAATCCTGTCCATAAAAATGAACCAAAATTGCACACAGGATTACTTCAATACTCTACTCTAAACACTGGTCAGTAACCAAACAGTTGTCCAACTGACACAACAGCAAAATGAACTGACACGGAACAGCTTCCAGGACCACATTCACAGCCCAATAATTGGCACCCAACACATGCAATCTGGGACTAAGTAGAATAGTATGGAACAAGACCTGTTTCTGGAAGAAAGTGTGTGAAAAGCAGAAGCAGCCAGTTCCACACTATTCCACTTGTTCTTTGGAAATTATCACCTGTGTAAGGATCTTGTACACATTCTCACAGATTGCTTTTGCTGGGTGCCTATTATTCGCCTGTGAATGGTCAAGGAAGCTGTTCCATGTCGGTGCATTTTGCTGTTGTGTCAGTTGGACAACTGCTTGGTTACTGTGTTTAGAGTAGAGTAGTGAAGTACTCCTGTGTGTAATTTTGGTTAATTTTCATGGACAGTGTTTTAAGATATGACCTTGTGAAAAATGATAAGTTTCAGTCAGTGGGTGTATGGATTTCAACTGGAATTGCCAACAGGCCTGTAGCCAGGGTGTGTGGCGCCCCCCCCCTCCAAACAAAAATGCCAAAGGCCCAAAAAGTTTTACCCAAAATGTCCCATTTGCGAGCGAGGTTTATTATGCCTTTTAGGTCCAAAAATGTCCAAATCCGCCCCCGGCTAAAAAGGTCCAAATCTGGGAAAGAAAGTCCAGTTTTTCAAATTCTGCACCCCCCAATAAATCCTGGCTTCGGGCCTGATTGCCAATGAATATGGCTACGTCCCTCCCCGACATAATATAGACTGGTCTGCACTCACCATCTCTGACACTTTCTTTCGAGTATCTCCTGACGCATCTCAAGGGCAGCTGCATTGATTTGTCTAGCGCGCCCTGATGAATCCAGGCAGAAGTTTTGCTGGTTCCGACGTGACAGGGGCCCGAGTCCATTATATGACGAGGCATGCATGTTCAGGAGACAGCAAGCTTGTTCCAGCGTCCCGGTTTGTCCACAAATGGTCTCCATCAGGAGGCCAATGGCTGTGTGGTGACGGAAACATTATTTCTGATTAATATTTAAAATAAACTCAACACAAGTTTGCAATTTGGCCCCCTTACTCCGTGCATCCGCGGGTATTCATGCTTGTCGGTGAACTTTAAAAACATCCCCTTTTGCATCTCATTTCGCGAAGTTTTTATGGGGAAAACATCCCCTTTTTAGCGATTTCGCGAATTATTTGCCCTTCGACAATACCCCTATTTTCCCTAAAACGCGAGCGAAATTTCTAATATATACCCTTTTCTGGCAGAAACGCGTAGGCTGCTCGATGAAAATACCCTTTTTTTTTTCAATTTCGCAAGCGCGTGGTTTGAAAAAACACCCCTTTTTTTGTGTGTGTTTCGCGAATCGCGTTTCTTCATCTGAAAACATCCCTTATTAGCGAAATTTTCGACGAGCATGAATACCCGCGGATGCACGGAGTGCGGGGGCCGGGAATTTGGCACATTCTGATTGAGACCCCACTATATTCACAAGACGTGTACTCAGGCGTGAAAAAGGTGGTTGTTTCAAATGTGGTGTCATTGTGAAAGGGAATAAAGTAGCTATCCATGTCACGTTATGAATTTCAAGAGGTCATAGGTCAAAAACTATAGGTCACAAATGTGTAATTGACTTCTTTGATCCAAACACTCATAAACACTGATATATACACTTTCCAAGATGCATTATGTCAATTTGCAAACAAATTCCCATGTAAATATTACTTTTTTTGGTCAAAACGGAACATTTTGAAGTATGATTTGTCCATTTATGAAACATCTGTCCAACGACGCGGAAATTTCATGGGGTTGGCCCCACTCCACGACATACATAAATTCTCCCAGTCACATTTCCCCAATATGAAATTTAAAAAAAGTAAAATTAAGTTTGGCAGAGGCGGGGTTCGAACTCAAGGCGCACCGCTTTGGATACTCTATAAGCCTAGCGCCTTAGACCGCTCGGCCACTTGTCTTGTTAGTATCTATTTGAAACTTATTTGAACATATAAATCGCAACTTCAACATAGGCCTACCACATGACAAGCAAAGGCAGAAAACGTGCCATATTTCGGAATTTTATTTGCCTAAAACATTAATGTGTATTAATAGCGCTCAATTGTTGTTAACTGCGTGTTCTACATACAGAAATCCGACAATAAATGGGCCTCTACATGGACAATACATTATATCGATTTTGACTCGTACATATACATGTGTGTCAGTATAATGCTATAGTTGAGCCTACCATTTTTCTTGTATACACGTTCGATGTTTTATCATTTATATAAAAATTCCACATTAGACCTCAAATTTTGTCCAGGAAATAAAAGATCAGATTACCATAAAAACGAAACAGTAATCTTTGGCGGGGTCTAATGTAATTTTTACATAGAATTTTCAACGTTTTTTCTATCCTTATTCTTACTCAATTAAAAAAATATTTTGGCGTATATAAAATTGAAATAAAATTCTGTGCTTCTTAAACGACATCAAGTGCCACAATTGGGTATCACGAATCGTTATTATGATGTGCAGTAAATATTCATATATTCTTTTATACATACATAGGATGCTTCAATTTTGACACAAAAAATATTTCATTGAAAACCCTCTCAAAAAAGTAACCACGCTTCCCTAGAATGTGCAAAAGTTTTCTTATTTTAGCAGCATTCCAGAAACACTTCGTATGGCGAAAAGAGGAGTAGGTTGGCCCTGTACTGTTACTGCTTTGCCGCTCAATGTACCAGAAACGCTATGGGATGATCAAGCGGCTTCCAGACCCGGGGGGGCACTTCCAGGGCACTTGTATTTCAAGGTGGACACCATGCTCGGGTACAAAAACAAGTAAAGACTAAAGTGGGTCGTTTTTTAGCATTGGGCAAGTAGGCCTACAGGGCTGTGCCTGTTTAGGCTGTCAAAAACGCCAACTATCAGGAAAAAGGGTAGCCTATATACTTGCTTAGGGTACCAAAGACAAAGTTTAATGGCAAAATTAAAAAAAAAGGTGAAATATGCGATGTTTGGCTTTTATCAGAACACATCGATCGTATAGGGTAAAACATTACGAAATATCAAACTACATATTAAACAAGAACATGAACATGCATTTTTTACTTTCTTAGTGTTAAAAATGGCAAAATACTTGTTTTTAGGGTATGTTTTGCACGCGCTGAGTAATACTCGTTTAGGGTGTGTTTCTTTTTGTGAAAAATTGGTTTTCAAACAGCAAAAAGTATAAGAGAAAGTCGGCATCCGAAATTTTGCGTGGCACACTGACACTGGCATATCCATGACCATGTATCATGTGACGTGTATCCCCGTAGGCCCCTAAATGTGTTTTGATCCGGCATATTTTAGGCCGGCCCTATGCGGAATCCCGAAATGTGCAAAAATAATAGGCCTAAATAGCCCTATAGGCCTACACGTAGGCATGTAGGCCTATTATAATAGATAGGATGTTCCAAAAGAAAAGATCGTCATCAAAATGCTGTCTACTTACGATTGTTTCGATAGTTCGAACTTCTTGCAAATCGAGCGTTGTTGCCATACCACGGGTGGCCATAGCCCAAAGATGCATACCGTTTTGACATATGTGGCATGCCATAGCCCAAAGATGCATTGCTGCAAAGGAAACAAATAAAGGCGACCACTAAAACGGACATAAGCAAACGACTCATGATGACAAGGAAATTGTTGCACCACGTTCAAGAAACGGAAAATAAGTGGCTCGTCGAACTTCTTTCGTAAACTTGTCTGCGTACGTGTAAGTGCGCGCGAGTTACATCATAAAGTGGTGCGCACTGCTCGGTGGGTGCGCATCAGACGCTATTCAAATGCGCTCGCTCTGTATGCGCACAGTTAAGGGCACAAACCACTAAATATTCATGTATTAGATTTACATGATAAGGGTCGCGTTTTAGGCCATAAGTCGAGTTACCTTGAACTTTGAAATATGTATAGGCCTATTTAATATCATCTTAATCAGAACAGAATTCTGCACAATATATCTGAAAATTTTGAGAAAATTAGCGGTAGGGCCTAGGCCTACATGTAGGCCTATATATAAAAAAGCCAGATTTTCCTGTGTTTAGGGAACGTTCATAAATACCTTGGTCGGGGGGGCTGGAAAATTCTGAGGGGGTCAAGAAAGTTTTGACCTTCCAAAGGGGGGGTCAAAAAGTTGTTGACCTTCCAAAAGGGGGAGTCAAGAAAGTTTTGACACCCATTAAGGGGGGAGGGGTTCTGCACAATGCATTTTGTTGAATAGTTTCCTATACAGATGCTAGATGCATGCCTAATCACTCAAGTAAACACGTTACACTAGGCCTACATGGTCTTGCTAGTTAGGGCTGTAGTTATATTGAAGTAAATCGCCTATTGCAGCTTGCTGAATAGGCCTACAGATGATTTCTTATCACTAAATAAATAAAATTATAAAACAATTATAGCTAATTATTCTGACCATGGTGACCTGCTTAACCAATCAGTTATGTGTATTGGCAGCATGTGATTGCTAGAAGCCAATTGCAAACATGTTTAATATAATAAAAGGCTAAAAATTTGCTACTCTGAGCAGTCTCACTGCAGATTAATTGTGCTAAATATTGTCCTTGTCATGGGGAGCAGGATTAGATGAAGGCATACAAACGAGGGTATGAGATTATTAGGAATTATTTCCTAGCATCTTAATAACCATATGTAAGGGATGGATAAACTGTGCATGTGAGATGTGGGTGCAAATGGTTTCAATGTTCACTGGCGTGAACAAAAAAGGTTCTAACACTAGTGGAAATTTAGGATGAGAATTCTTTCAAAACGATGAGAATTGGACAAAAGTATGAGAATTTAAAATGTTCTCATTTCTATCAAACTTTCTCATCCAAATGAATGAGAAATACTAATTAACCTGTCAACAACTTGTCACAAATGGCTTTTTGACACTGAAATTAATGTGAGCTTCATTTTCTAATACAAAATTATTATGATTACTTTGTTTTGATGCAAAAGACATACATTACGTTATTTGTATCCCAATAGGTGTGTATAAAATGTAAGTAAGCCATAACCAGTATCGTGAGACATTGTTAATTTATCGCACAGATTTCATAATAAATTATAATTTTTTTTTAAATCGATAAACCTGCCGTCATAGGTGTTATCTGAAATTTCAAAAGGGGATAAATGAAAAAAAAAAAAACGTCGCCAATGAGATTCGAACTCTAGACCTCCTAATCACAAACCCAGTACCGAATCCACTACACTGCAGGAGAACCGTAGTTAGTCGTGCTAATTTATTTATAATATGTATTACAAGAATGACGCAATAACGGTCTACCAACATGATATAACTTGAAAAGTAATATATATTTATTTTATATAAATGGTACATGTAGACCGTGGCAATTTGCCTTAAATGGAGGAATAATAACCTATAAACATATCGCACACAAAAAAGTGTGTAAAGTGACCGTGTATATTCAAAATATATTTTAGATAAAATGTCGTATACGATCAAAACATGAGTTTTAATGAATGAATTCATTCCGATCGAAGATCAATAGCACAATGTAGTAGCAATGAATACTGTAACGAGGTGGCTATTTACCTTTTATTAATTCGTGTCTTTACCTATCTGGGAGTGAGAGGAGCTAGAATAGGCCCTCTATTGATGCAATTCAGCTAGGATAATTAGAGGTCGGGAGGCGTGGTTTCAGTATTATATCATTGACCCCGATTGGTCACGGTCAAGGTCACATGTAACTTCTGACCAATCAGGGCTTTATGCAAATGGTCCAAAACTGGACGCAAACTGGACGCAAACTGGACGCATTCTGGACACTCGTCCTGAAGACTTGATCGAGACCAGTTGTGTTTCTCACTTGCGGAGAGTTTAGTGTTTTTGGTGTTTATAAAAAGTACAGGTCTGATTTTCAGGGATTAGTAAATAATTGCAGGTATGTGATCTATTCGGGTGGCCGAATGGGTCGGCCCAAAAGACCCGACGGGAGGGAGGGTGATTTCTTTTTACTATTTTACTAATTTCGTTGCTGAATTGCATTGGGAGTGCACACGAGAGCAGACTGCTAGCACCAGGCAGATGGGGAAAGGTGGAGGCGGGAACATGTCTACATCCAAAATTACATCTCTAATTTAGGCCTTGTTAAAACTGTTTAGTGATACTTTTCTTAGGATTCTTTTATTAAAAACCTTTGGGCGTTTATTGCACGGAAATGCTAGTCGGCATAGAAGTGACACTTTAGCGCTACTTGGAAAAGGTTTGGGCTAAAGACGCTAACTGCTTGGCGTTAAGGTCCTTCAAATTCTCAAGCTGAGTAGACATGTCAACCCACGCACCTTCCCTCTATATTGTCAGTTGTCACTCCCCCATGAGTATTAACATTGTTTTTTATATACATGATAGGAATTTCACTTAGTCCTGAACCTCAGTAATTAAGGAGTTATTAAAGACAAGACGAAGACTATGTAAGCTTAAACCGGCCTAGGTAATGCTAGGCTTTAAAAGTAGTATTGCTGGGATGGTCCCTAAAAGTCTGTAGGTGTAACAGCACAGTACACACTACCTAATTGTGTGTTTGGGCATTTGTGCATAGACTGTTACAGTCTATGATTTGTCATATTCAGGTCCCTTTATTTTATTAATCAGTGTTTGGCGTTGGCCGAGGTATAAAAAGCCTATTGAATATTCTGGACACCCCCTTTTAAATGTGTACAGCTTCGTCTGGTCTTTGTAACTAAATTTCAAGATGATCTTCAAATATTGATAGGAAATATCAAAGTGGTTCCATAACAAGAGGACCTTTTCAAATTACATGTATATTCTCTGGTAGTAAATTGTATGCTGAAAGTGAGAAAAGAACCTCATACTCATGGTAAATGTAAGGACACAAAAATCATGTCTCTCTTGTCATATTTCTTTATTAATAAACACAGATTTTCTTACAATCAATTACAGAAAGTTTAACATTTCATTCAATAAGCTTAAAATCATAAGCTAGTGTTAGGGAAGGAAATTTCTTGGATTACAGGCCTATTGGTATTAGTTATTCATGCTCGGTGGATCACGACTACATTATAAATAATGAGCATGTTAATTTCAAGTCATATTTGCTGTCCAAATAATTGCTCGTGCACGTAATGTCTGTAGTAGAGATTTCTTATCCATTTCATTGATATTAAGGTTATACTCCAAACTTGGTATCTGGTCATTTAGGCTTCCCCTCGTGTCGTTTTGTATCTTTCAGTAACCCCAGCCCTTCGCTTCGTCACAATGGCGTAGTCGCGGCAGGATGAATTTCCTTTCTATCAGGATAATTGACCAAAAGGGGAACCAAAAGAAAAATGGAAGTTGAAGGGACGGTACTGCATGACTGCAGAACAACTGGGGAACACAGGACAAGAAACTGAGATTCACAAAGTAAATACTGGAGCTTCAAATAAAAATTTTAATATTAATGCTGAGAGTCAATTTCATTCAAATACAAGTGAAACTGAGCCAACTCTCAGTGGTTCCCAAATTCCTCCACAGGGAAATTTTGAGGGCCAGGAAAATAAAAATGATAGTGAGGCACCAGAATGGGTGGATGGTGATCATCGTCTTAACGAAGCACCCTCACGGCCTTTCAAAATGGGCAATAAATTAAAACCACCTGCCTATGATGGCACTTGTTCATGGCCTGATTATTTGATTCAATTTAATATGATCAGTGAGCTAAATAAATGGGATGAACATGAGAAGTTACTGTACTTGGGTGCTAGTCTAGATGGAGTAGCTAGGAGGTGTTAGATATAAACCCAAATTCACTTGGAAGATTTGTGGATCTGGTAAAATGCTTGAGTAAAAGATTCGGATCTGAGGAACAGGAAGAGATTTTTAGAGCCTGGTTGAAGAATCGTACTCAGGAACCGGATGAATCTTTCCCGGACTTGGCTCATTCTATCCGTAGATTGGTCAAAAATGCATATCCAGAAGCCCCATACAAAATGTTGGAAAGCATGAGTAAGGATCATTTTATTGATGCGATTGGTAATATGGAAGTTCAGAACCTGGTTTACTATAAAGAGCCTGATAGTCTTGAGGAGGCTGTAAGACTAGCCATTAAAATCTCTTCCCGTATTCAAGGTCAGAAAAAGTTAAGCAGAAAACCGATCCGTTCTATACAGTCTGGGTATAAAAATATGCTGGCACCTCTCAAAAATACACACAAGGGCCACATTAAAAATGACACTGAGTTGATGCCAACCTTGCAGAAAATACAAGATCAAATCACAAAATTGTCCATTCAAAACCGGAAAAAGTTATGTTACCGCTGTGGATCTGAGAATCATTTAGTGAATATGTGTCCAAAACCTCATCATACCTGTTTTAGGTGTGGTTCTTCAAATCACCTGGTGAACCGTTGTCTCCGTGATAGTAGACCTGATCAGGAAAACTACATGTTCTAGATCTTACAAGGTGCTCAGTGAAAATAAATGGCCAATACAAATTTAGTAAAAACATGGGTGAATGACATGTTAGTGAATTATGTGAAATGTTGCACAGATGGACTTTAACTGGGCAAATACAATTTTGCATACATGTAGAAATAACGGTGAGCAATATGCACATGAAAATATAGAGCTAATTTATAGTAAAATAAAGAGTGGAAATTGAATTTTGGAGGATTTTGAAATTGTTGAAGTATTCGCGCAACATGTGTCTGTGTCTGGTGCAACCTGGCTGGCTACAGGTGCACGTTAATTTTGTCCCACACTCGTAACCGGCAATGGAGTGTTTTGGGATGGTCCGGTATAAACAGTGGGGTGTTATACCGGATGGAAAATGCCCGGGAAATGAGGGATCCCTGGTCTGTTGTGTCTGGAACCCAATGGTACTTCCCAAGAAATTGTGTAATGTCGCGAGTTACAAAATTCCATGCTGCAGAATCTTCTAGGGTAGGAAGTTGATTTTTGCACATGCTCAGGAACGCTATTGGGGTGGGTTACTAGCGGGAGATACATGTAGGCCTACATGTACTGCAGTGGAGGAAAAATGAAAAGGTCATTTTAAAATTATGCAGTGTTTAGCCTGCCGATTATCTGTCTCCCAATGGTGCTCAGAAATGAAATGCTGTGGTAAATTGGTAGATATGGTCCCACTACCTGTATCTGACCGTGGCTATAGAGCCTGTGTTACACACTTTTATGTGGTGTAGTGGACAGTGTTTCATATTTTTGTGTCTGAGAGCGTGTTTCATACTGTTATGTGTATAAGAGCGCTTTAGGTATTGTGTTGGTGAATACTTCTCAATTTAATGATATAAAATCTGTTCCAGTCCTAAGTCAGGAAATGGGTGCAATTGTGCTATGGCTCTGATAAAACTGTGTGGCTCACCGATTTGTAAGCTTAACAATAGAGTGGTATTTGATGGTCCAGTGCGGAAGGAGGCAACAAAGTGCAAATTGTTCAGTAATGTTCACTTTTGTTTTTAGGAATATTATTGTAATTTAGATGGGGAAGAAATAATTTCAAAATTCAAAGTCTTAACACAGACTATTATACATGTGGGCTAGTGGCCTACAACTTACATGTACAGTTTATTACAAAATAGGAGTCTACTTGGCACCCAAATAGAGTGCTACTTTTGACTTCTGGTCCGGTACCGAATTAACGCGCTGAATACGGATAAATTCGTAGAGTGACACTGGAAATCGCAAAGAACTTTCTCACAGTGAATTTTAACTGATGAACAACCAGAACTTTCTCAAATGTTGCTGGCAGAGTCAAGATGCTGTAAACAGTGAAGATAACTTTTAGCAGTTAACAACTGCTCGGCTACATTGTGTGACATTAAATCTCGCATATCTAAATTGTTCCAGATTTATCTTTGGAAATTTTAGTCGGATATTCACTTGAACAGTAAATCCGCAATAAAGAGCCACAGTTATGATCCGTATCAGACAAGGCGACTAGACAAGTCAGTCTTTCAAGTCTGATCTAAATTACGAGCGTTGGTGATTGATTGGTGAACATCTTGATGGAGTTGAAGCAGAAATTGCAGTGTACAACCTGAAGAGGGAAAAATCGCGAGACTTCAGAGCAACGAGGTAAATCAACGCATCCTTGGTCGGCCGCTGGACATCATTTTCTGGAAGACAGAAAAGGAAGAAAACCATTTGATTATAGGAGCTAGTTGGCTTCTTGTAAATGTTATTTATAGGAGCTAGTTGGCTTCTTGTACAATGTAAATTTCACTGTGAAACTCATTTCAAAATGTTAAATGGTACTGGTAAAAATGATTTAATATCGAGTGATAATTTGCAAACCTTAATTACCAAAAATCAAGTTTCAAACCATTTAATTGAATAAATTTTACTCTGTCACTGAGTCATGAGTGATGGCATGCTCAAAATCAAGTTAATTATTTCAATTTTGCGAAAGTTTGGCATGTTTACAATTCAAGTTCATGATGTCAACTTACCAGTGTTTACATTTGTCAAGGCGATCCCTGCGATGTTCATGTTCTGTACCAATGATTGACAGTTAAAGTTTTAGCAGCGTTGATGTACATGTACATGTCATGTGCACGTACACAGTACATGAGTGCAGAGAGGAAAGTTATCTGCACTGTAACTGTTTTTGTCGAGTAAAAATGTCAGTTTCACTGACAGAATTAAATTTTCTGGGATCGTTTCCATGTCCTGCAGTGTCTGTAGTTTGTACACATGCCAGTTCCGATAATTCGATTCATTTTAATCAATCTTTCCAGCTAAATTAGAGGTTAGAAGAAGGCTTTCTCAACACTCACCCTTCGAAAGTTTACATTTTATAGAATTTTATCAATTTTGTTCAGGAGTGTTTCTAGGTTGTATTTTAGCTCGTTTTTATAGATTTACTGAAAGTTTTAAAGTTTTTTTTCCAATTAATAGATGATTGTTTTTAATAACTCAAACAAGTTCATCTTTGCTATGTGTTTATGATGGCTAGGAAAGGTCGTCTGTTTGCAATAGATGCAGTTTGACAAAATTTGTAAGGAAAATTTTGCGTAAAACAAAATTTGGGGGATTCCCCTGTGACCTTCGAACTTTTCGGATGTAAACAAAAAGTTTTCTACATGTCAAAACAACACAACATGTTCGTGGAAATTTTCCAATTTTGGACTAATCAAATTTAAGGTAAAATGTGTTGAAATATAATTTAAGGGGTATAATCCACGCGTCTTAGTTACGCACTCGTTTCTAACTGAAATTTCTGTGAAATCTTGTCCGCGCAGTTCTTGCCGACACGCGCGCGTCAAACTAAAAACTGCGTGGAGGGGGCGCAACACTAAATAAGCGTCCCATAGGATAACGTGTGATTTTGGCCTACTTCGAGCGCCATTCCTGGCGTCCCTGCAATACTTGATAAAATAAATTTGGTATCAAATTAAAGCTCTGTTTCTGTAGATTCCAAAACTTTTGTCGGCATATATCGATGACCGTTGACTTTTTCCGCTATTTTGCGGTGCAAAAATATGGCCTAAAAATATACTAAATTCACCACTCACATTTCAAAATCGGAAGTTGTCTTCATCCGCCACAGAGAATTGCTTTTGAGATAAAATGTCCGTTTTTTTTCTGCATGTTATCATTGAAGACACTTATCGAATTCATATGAGCTGATATTGAGTGATTTAAAGTGAACATGTCGGTAGATATGGTCGCTACAATCTCATACTCACTATGGACTATATTAGCCGAATTTCGTTCTTACATAAGAAAATACAAGATCAAATCACAAAATTGTCCATTCAAAACCGGAAAAAGTTATGTTACCGCTGTGGATCTGAGAATCATTTAGTGAATATGTGTCCAAAACCTCATCATACCTGTTTTAGGTGTGGTTCTTCAAATCACCTGGTGAACCGTTGTCTCCGTGATAGTAGACCTGATCAGGAAAACTACATGTTCTAGATCTTACAAGGTGCTCAGTGAAAATAAATGGCCAATACAAATTTAGTAAAAACATGGGTGAATGACATGTTAGTGAATTATGTGAAATGTTGCACAGATGGACTTTAACTGGGCAAATACAATTTTGCATACATGTAGAAATAACGGTGAGCAATATGCACATGAAAATATAGAGCTAATTTATAGTAAAATAAAGAGTGGAAATTGAATTTTGGAGGATTTTGAAATTGTTGAAGTATTCGCGCAACATGTGTCTGTGTCTGGTGCAACCTGGCTGGCTACAGGTGCACGTTAATTTTGTCCCACACTCGTAACCGGCAATGGAGTGTTTTGGGATGGTCCGGTATAAACAGTGGGGTGTTATACCGGATGGAAAATGCCCGGGAAATGAGGGATCCCTGGTCTGTTGTGTCTGGAACCCAATGGTACTTCCCAAGAAATTGTGTAATGTCGCGAGTTACAAAATTCCATGCTGCAGAATCTTCTAGGGTAGGAAGTTGATTTTTGCACATGCTCAGGAACGCTATTGGGGTGGGTTACTAGCGGGAGATACATGTAGGCCTACATGTACTGCAGTGGAGGAAAAATGAAAAGGTCATTTTAAAATTATGCAGTGTTTAGCCTGCCGATTATCTGTCTCCCAATGGTGCTCAGAAATGAAATGCTGTGGTAAATTGGTAGATATGGTCCCACTACCTGTATCTGACCGTGGCTATAGAGCCTGTGTTACACACTTTTATGTGGTGTAGTGGACAGTGTTTCATATTTTTGTGTCTGAGAGCGTGTTTCATACTGTTATGTGTATAAGAGCGCTTTAGGTATTGTGTTGGTGAATACTTCTCAATTTAATGATATAAAATCTGTTCCAGTCCTAAGTCAGGAAATGGGTGCAATTGTGCTATGGCTCTGATAAAACTGTGTGGCTCACCGATTTGTAAGCTTAACAATAGAGTGGTATTTGATGGTCCAGTGCGGAAGGAGGCAACAAAGTGCAAATTGTTCAGTAATGTTCACTTTTGTTTTTAGGAATATTATTGTAATTTAGATGGGGAAGAAATAATTTCAAAATTCAAAGTCTTAACACAGACTATTATACATGTGGGCTAGTGGCCTACAACTTACATGTACAGTTTATTACAAAATAGGAGTCTACTTGGCACCCAAATAGAGTGCTACTTTTGACTTCTGGTCCGGTACCGAATTAACGCGCTGAATACGGATAAATTCGTAGAGTGACACTGGAAATCGCAAAGAACTTTCTCACAGTGAATTTTAACTGATGAACAACCAGAACTTTCTCAAATGTTGCTGGCAGAGTCAAGATGCTGTAAACAGTGAAGATAACTTTTAGCAGTTAACAACTGCTCGGCTACATTGTGTGACATTAAATCTCGCATATCTAAATTGTTCCAGATTTATCTTTGGAAATTTTAGTCGGATATTCACTTGAACAGTAAATCCGCAATAAAGAGCCACAGTTATGATCCGTATCAGACAAGGCGACTAGACAAGTCAGTCTTTCAAGTCTGATCTAAATTACGAGCGTTGGTGATTGATTGGTGAACATCTTGATGGAGTTGAAGCAGAAATTGCAGTGTACAACCTGAAGAGGGAAAAATCGCGAGACTTCAGAGCAACGAGGTAAATCAACGCATCCTTGGTCGGCCGCTGGACATCATTTTCTGGAAGACAGAAAAGGAAGAAAACCATTTGATTATAGGAGCTAGTTGGCTTCTTGTAAATGTTATTTATAGGAGCTAGTTGGCTTCTTGTACAATGTAAATTTCACTGTGAAACTCATTTCAAAATGTTAAATGGTACTGGTAAAATGATTTAATATCGAGTGATAATTTGCAAACCTTAATTACCAAAAATCAAGTTTCAAACCATTTAATTGAATAAATTTTACTCTGTCACTGAGTCATGAGTGATGGCATGCTCAAAATCAAGTTAATTATTTCAATTTTGCGAAAGTTTGGCATGTTTACAATTCAAGTTCATGATGTCAACTTACCAGTGTTTACATTTGTCAAGGCGATCCCTGCGATGTTCATGTTCTGTACCAATGATTGACAGTTAAAGTTTTAGCAGCGTTGATGTACATGTACATGTCATGTGCACGTACACAGTACATGAGTGCAGAGAGGAAAGTTATCTGCACTGTAACTGTTTTTGTCGAGTAAAAATGTCAGTTTCACTGACAGAATTAAATTTTCTGGGATCGTTTCCATGTCCTGCAGTGTCTGTAGTTTGTACACATGCCAGTTCCGATAATTCGATTCATTTTAATCAATCTTTCCAGCTAAATTAGAGGTTAGAAGAAGGCTTTCTCAACACTCACCCTTCGAAAGTTTACATTTTATAGAATTTTATCAATTTTGTTCAGGAGTGTTTCTAGGTTGTATTTTAGCTCGTTTTTATAGATTTACTGAAAGTTTTAAAGTTTTTTTTCCAATTAATAGATGATTGTTTTAATAACTCAAACAAGTTCATCTTTGCTATGTGTTTATGATGGCTAGGAAAGGTCGTCTGTTTGCAATAGATGCAGTTTGACAAAATTTGTAAGGAAAATTTTGCGTAAAACAAAATTTGGGGGATTCCCCTGTGACCTTCGAACTTTTCGGATGTAAACAAAAAGTTTTCTACATGTCAAAACAACACAACATGTTCGTGGAAATTTTCCAATTTTGGACTAATCAAATTTAAGGTAAAATGTGTTGAAATATAATTTAAGGGTATAATCCACGCGTCTAGTTACGCACTCGTTTCTAACTGAAATTTCTGTGAAATCTTGTCCGCGCAGTTCTTGCCGACACGCGCGCGTCAAACTAAAAACTGCGTGGAGGGGCGCAACACTAAATAAGCGTCCCATAGGATAACGTGTGATTTTGGCCTACTTCGAGCGCCATTCCTGGCGTCCCTGCAATACTTGATAAAATAAATTTGGTATCAAATTAAAGCTCTGTTTCTGTAGATTCCAAAACTTTTGTCGGCATATATCGATGACCGTTGACTTTTTCCGCTATTTTGCGGTGCAAAAAATATGGCCTAAAAATATACTAAATTCACCACTCACATTTCAAAATCGGAAGTTGTCTTCATCCGCCACAGAGAATTGCTTTTGAGATAAAATGTCCGTTTTTTTCTGCATGTTATCATTGAAGACACTTATCGAATTCATATGAGCTGATGTTCTGCGATTTAGCGCGAACCTGTGCGTTGATGTTGTCGCGAATTCCTGGTAGTCACTATGGACTATATTAGCCGAATTTCGTTCTTACATAAGAAAATACAAGATCAAATCACAAAATTGTCCATTCAAAACCGGAAAAAGTTATGTTACCGCTGTGGATCTGAGAATCATTTAGTGAATATGTGTCCAAAACCTCATCATACCTGTTTTAGGTGTGGTTCTTCAAATCACCTGGTGAACCGTTGTCTCCGTGATAGTAGACCTGATCAGGAAAACTACATGTTCTAGATCTTACAAGGTGCTCAGTGAAAATAAATGGCCAATACAAATTTAGTAAAAACATGGGTGAATGACATGTTAGTGAATTATGTGAAATGTTGCACAGATGGACTTTAACTGGGCAAATACAATTTTGCATACATGTAGAAATAACGGTGAGCAATATGCACATGAAAATATAGAGCTAATTTATAGTAAAATAAAGAGTGGAAATTGAATTTTGGAGGATTTTGAAATTGTTGAAGTATTCGCGCAACATGTGTCTGTGTCTGGTGCAACCTGGCTGGCTACAGGTGCACGTTAATTTTGTCCCACACTCGTAACCGGCAATGGAGTGTTTTGGGATGGTCCGGTATAAACAGTGGGGTGTTATACCGGATGGAAAATGCCCGGGAAATGAGGGATCCCTGGTCTGTTGTGTCTGGAACCCAATGGTACTTCCCAAGAAATTGTGTAATGTCGCGAGTTACAAAATTCCATGCTGCAGAATCTTCTAGGGTAGGAAGTTGATTTTTGCACATGCTCAGGAACGCTATTGGGGTGGGTTACTAGCGGGAGATACATGTAGGCCTACATGTACTGCAGTGGAGGAAAAATGAAAAGGTCATTTTAAAATTATGCAGTGTTTAGCCTGCCGATTATCTGTCTCCCAATGGTGCTCAGAAATGAAATGCTGTGGTAAATTGGTAGATATGGTCCCACTACCTGTATCTGACCGTGGCTATAGAGCCTGTGTTACACACTTTTATGTGGTGTAGTGGACAGTGTTTCATATTTTTGTGTCTGAGAGCGTGTTTCATACTGTTATGTGTATAAGAGCGCTTTAGGTATTGTGTTGGTGAATACTTCTCAATTTAATGATATAAAATCTGTTCCAGTCCTAAGTCAGGAAATGGGTGCAATTGTGCTATGGCTCTGATAAAACTGTGTGGCTCACCGATTTGTAAGCTTAACAATAGAGTGGTATTTGATGGTCCAGTGCGGAAGGAGGCAACAAAGTGCAAATTGTTCAGTAATGTTCACTTTTGTTTTTAGGAATATTATTGTAATTTAGATGGGGAAGAAATAATTTCAAAATTCAAAGTCTTAACACAGACTATTATACATGTGGGCTAGTGGCCTACAACTTACATGTACAGTTTATTACAAAATAGGAGTCTACTTGGCACCCAAATAGAGTGCTACTTTTGACTTCTGGTCCGGTACCGAATTAACGCGCTGAATACGGATAAATTCGTAGAGTGACACTGGAAATCGCAAAGAACTTTCTCACAGTGAATTTTAACTGATGAACAACCAGAACTTTCTCAAATGTTGCTGGCAGAGTCAAGATGCTGTAAACAGTGAAGATAACTTTTAGCAGTTAACAACTGCTCGGCTACATTGTGTGACATTAAATCTCGCATATCTAAATTGTTCCAGATTTATCTTTGAAATTTTAGTCGGATATTCACTTGAACAGTAAATCCGCAATAAAGAGCCACAGTTATGATCCGTATCAGACAAGGCGACTAGACAAGTCAGTCTTTCAAGTCTGATCTAAATTACGAGCGTTGGTGATTGATTGGTGAACATCTTGATGGAGTTGAAGCAGAAATTGCAGTGTACAACCTGAAGAGGGAAAAATCGCGAGACTTCAGAGCAACGAGGTAAATCAACGCATCCTTGGTCGGCCGCTGGACATCATTTTCTGGAAGACAGAAAAGGAAGAAAACCATTTGATTATAGGAGCTAGTTGGCTTCTTGTAAATGTTATTTATAGGAGCTAGTTGGCTTCTTGTACAATGTAAATTTCACTGTGAAACTCATTTCAAAATGTTAAATGGTACTGGTAAAAATGATTTAATATCGAGTGATAATTTGCAAACCTTAATTACCAAAAATCAAGTTTCAAACCATTTAATTGAATAAATTTTACTCTGTCACTGAGTCATGAGTGATGGCATGCTCAAAATCAAGTTAATTATTTCAATTTTGCGAAAGTTTGGCATGTTTACAATTCAAGTTCATGATGTCAACTTACCAGTGTTTACATTTGTCAAGGCGATCCCTGCGATGTTCATGTTCTGTACCAATGATTGACAGTTAAAGTTTTAGCAGCGTTGATGTACATGTACATGTCATGTGCACGTACACAGTACATGAGTGCAGAGAGGAAAGTTATCTGCACTGTAACTGTTTTTGTCGAGTAAAAATGTCAGTTTCACTGACAGAATTAAATTTTCTGGGATCGTTTCCATGTCCTGCAGTGTCTGTAGTTTGTACACATGCCAGTTCCGATAATTCGATTCATTTTAATCAATCTTTCCAGCTAAATTAGAGGTTAGAAGAAGGCTTTCTCAACACTCACCCTTCGAAAGTTTACATTTTATAGAATTTTATCAATTTTGTTCAGGAGTGTTTCTAGGTTGTATTTTAGCTCGTTTTTATAGATTTACTGAAAGTTTTAAAGTTTTTTTTTCCAATTAATAGATGATTGTTTTTAATAACTCAAACAAGTTCATCTTTGCTATGTGTTTATGATGGCTAGGAAAGGTCGTCTGTTTGCAATAGATGCAGTTTGACAAAATTTGTAAGGAAAATTTTGCGTAAAACAAAATTTGGGGGATTCCCCTGTGACCTTCGAACTTTTCGGATGTAAACAAAAAGTTTTCTACATGTCAAAACAACACAACATGTTCGTGGAAATTTTCCAATTTTGGACTAATCAAATTTAAGGTAAAATGTGTTGAAATATAATTTAAGGGGTATAATCCACGCGTCTAGTTACGCACTCGTTTCTAACTGAAATTTCTGTGAAATCTTGTCCGCGCAGTTCTTGCCGACACGCGCGCGTCAAACTAAAAACTGCGTGGAGGGGGCGCAACACTAAATAAGCGTCCCATAGGATAACGTGTGATTTTGGCCTACTTCGAGCGCCATTCCTGGCGTCCCTGCAATACTTGATAAAATAAATTTGGTATCAAATTAAAGCTCTGTTTCTGTAGATTCCAAAACTTTTGTCGGCATATATCGATGACCGTTGACTTTTTTTCCGCTATTTTGCGGTGCAAAAATATGGCCTAAAAATATACTAAATTCACCACTCACATTTCAAAATCGGAAGTTGTCTTCATCCGCCACAGAGAATTGCTTTTGAGATAAAATGTCCGTTTTTTCTGCATGTTATCATTGAAGACACTTATCGAATTCATATGAGCTGATATTGAGTGATTTAAAGTGAACATGTCGGTAGATATGGTCGCTACAATCTCATACTCACTATGGACTATATTAGCCGAATTTCGTTCTTACATAAAATGCGTGGTGATTTAGTGTTGCGCCCCCTGGAGTGTCCGCCAGGTGCTGGTAAGAAGTTCAGCTACGCGAGAGTACCATGTTTTTATCGCCATTTACCGGTACCAGTGATTTTTGTAAAAGAAAGAAAGATAAACAAAGAAGGAAAGAAATAACTAAAGAAAGAAATCAAGAAAGGAAAAGTTCAGGAGTGAAAGAAAGAAAACTAATAAAAGGAAGAAAGAAAGAAAAGAGAAGGAATAAAAGGAAGATAAAAAAAGAAAGACAAAGTGAAATAACAGAAAATTTAAGAATAAAGGAAACTGAAAAAATTAATGTAATCAATCAAATAAATAACAACGACAGAAAGAAGTGAGAATGAATAAAAAAGAAAAAGGAAACGAAAACAAAACAAAGACAGAAGAAGAAAAAAAAAAAAAAAAGGAAGACAGAATTAAATGAGGGAAAATAAAGATAAAATAATAACCAAGATAACAAAATATATAGACCTAGGCCTAATTAGACTAGGGTGATCCCATTTTAGAATTCCAAAAAATGTATTATTTCATGGAAAAGAAAATTATGTTGTAATTAAATGGTATTAGCGTTACACATCTCTCATTTGGTTACCTATAAAGTGTAACTTCGTAATGTAATGTAATACAATTTAACTCAATTTTGGTAACGGTTGGGCAAGAGGAAATCAATAATACGTAAAAATAATATAGGCTATAGGTATATATAATTATTATAAAACTAGGTCTATATTTTTTTATGCATACTGTCCATTTAAACAGGCACAGTAGGCCTACGAAAAAATATATAAAACGGTGATGTCAAACGGCCTTTTTTATTTGTCTTATTAACTAGTATTATAAAACTTATTTATTATATAGTAGTTTCTTATTTTACTGATTATTAATAAAATGAAATTATTTCAATAGTATTTTAAGGTAAAATTCTGTAATTTGAAATATATATCACATGAAGTCAATTTTATTTTTTTAATAAAATGTCTATTTTCACATCTGACTTACTTCGCGTGCAACTGACTTTATAACTTAATCATGTAATGATAAAACGAGAATGATAACTAGATCGAACCAAGTTGTCCCAGCAAACACAAAAAACGTTAAAACGTTTTAAACATTTGGGTTTTGATTTAAGTAAATTAAATGTCGGGTTATATAAAGGTTATGAAAACGTTTTAATACGTTTTGTATGAAAACACACTACAATAATATTTCTAAATTGTTTTCAAAGTGTTATTGTAAAAAATATGTTTTTGCAAATAGTTTTTGCAAAATATTTTGTCAACACTAAAATAACATTATATTAGAATATTTGCAGTATAATGTTTTTGAGTGTTTTGAAAACGTTTTATACCCTTTATAATCCTTTAAATAACCCGCCATTTAAACGTTTGCAACCTTTTCTAACCTTTGCGAATGATGTCGAAAATGTTTTGTGTTTGGTGGGTACATGCCCAAAATGAGATGATATTTGAGTAATATTAATATCATTCTAAACATGATAAATAACGGGATCCGCTAATATTAACGTTAATAATTAAAGGCCTATTCAGTGATAGCCTGCAAAGAATTAGCATTGTTTATAAATTGCATAGGAGTGAAGGATAAGTCATTAAAGTTATCATAGGTAGGCCTACAAGTATTTCTGCTATGCACAACAACGAGAAAAAAACGGCAGCATTGACAAAGTTCAAATTCAATTCAATTTGAAATTACAGATTTATGTAAAATATTTCATTTTGTTTGTTGGCGCATGGCTTAACCACTTTTGGTTTTCGATTTATAATTACAGAACTTTTGAATCAAGAGGGTTAATAAAACCGAAGAAAATCACCCCACAGTCATGTTGCAGGTGTTTGAGAAATCACCTGCATACGCGGACAATATAGCGCGTATGAGCTGCGACAAGTTTTTTGCGAATGACGCGCTATGATATCGGACTGGTATTTTGAACCAAAAAATATGCCATTTCTGCTCAAATTGCGAAAAAAGTAACTCCGTGACCCTATTTTTATTAGTTTTAATGAAATATCCCATCAGTGCGCATATTATATCAAAAAAGAAGCAAAATTGTTCGGGTAGATTATTTGTTATAATCGAAAACATGTCTAAAATTTCCATTTTCCCATAGACGCCTGTACTAATTTTTCCCAAAAACAGCATTTTTAAAATGGTTATTTCTCGAAAACTAACTCCGTGACCCCTCTTTTTTATTTTAGATATTCGAAGTATATCGATGCAATTTAATTGGTACGAAGTTTAAGAAAAATCGTTCGGCGGGATCTTGTATGGATTATACCCCTTAAGATGAATAGGTAGCATGTATTGTTCTGGAGGGAAGTCTGAGGCGATGTGCCAGTGGTTAAATTTGGTGGTTAAAGCAAGGTTGTGATGTGAGCTGACCAAATTGGGTTTGTTTAGTAAGCTTAAAATTGGAGCATACGTGTTTATGGCATGGGAATGGCAATGCAAGGTTTCGTTTAGTGACAATACATGCTATCATTCAAATTAAGCACAGAGTATCCGCATGAAAAGGGATTTTTCTTTTATAGATCCTATGTGTGGAGAATGTGTTGGAAGTAGTTTAGTGTTTTTACAGTCCCGGTTTACAGTACCCTAGTCCCATTTCGGGGACGAAATGTTTTTGTTCGTTGGGGTAGTGTAACGAGGTGGCTATTTACCTTTTATTAATTCGTGTCTTTACCTATCTGGGAGTGAGAGGAGCTAGAATAGGCCCTCTATTGATGCAATTCAGCTAGGATAATTAGAGGTCGGGAGGCGTGGTTTCAGTATTATATCATTGACCCCGATTGGTCACGGTCAAGGTCACATGTAACTTCTGACCAATCAGGGCTTTATGCAAATGGTCCAAAAACTGGACGCAAACTGGACGCAAACTGGACGCATTCTGGACACTCGTCCTGAAGACTTGATCGAGACCAGTTGTGTTTCTCACTTGCGGAGAGTTTAGTGTTTTTGGTGTTTATAAAAAGTACAGGTCTGATTTTCAGGGATTAGTAAATAATTGCAGGTATGTGGTCTATTCGGGTGGCCGAATGGGTCGGCCCAAAAGACCCGACGGGAGGGAGGGTGATTTCTTTTTACTATTTTACTAATTTCGTTGCTGAATTGCATTGGGAGTGCACACGAGAGCAGACTGCTAGCACCAGGCAGATGGGGAAAGGTGGAGTCAGGGAACATGTCTACATCCAAAATTACATCTCTAATTTAGGCCTTGTTAAAACTGTTTAGTGATACTTTTCTTAGGATTCTTTTATTAAAAACCTTTGGGCGTTTATTGCACGGAAATGCTAGTCGGCATAGAAGTGACACTTTAGCGCTACTTGGAAAAGGTTTGGGCTAAAGACGCTAACTGCTTGGCGTTAAGGTCCTTCAAATTCTCAAGCTGAGTAGACATGTCAACCCACGCACCTTCCCTCTATATTGTCAGTTGTCACTCCCCCATGAGTATTAACATTGTTTTTTATATACATGATAGGAATTTCACTTAGTCCTGAACCTCAGTAATTAAGGAGTTATTAAAGACAAGACGAAGACTATGTAAGCTTAAACCGGCCTAGGTAATGCTAGGCTTTAAAAGTAGTATTGCTGGGATGGTCCCTAAAAGTCTGTAGGTGTAACAGCACAGTACACACTACCTAATTGTGTGTTTGGGCATTTGTGCATAGACTGTTACAGTCTATGATTTGTCATATTCAGGTCCCTTTATTTTATTAATCAGTGTTTGGCGTTGGCCGAGGTATAAAAAGCCTATTGAATATTCTGGACACCCCCTTTTAAATGTGTACAGCTTCGTCTGGTCTTTGTAACTAAATTTCAAGATGATCTTCAAATATTGATAGGAAATATCAAAGTGGTTCCATAACAAGAGGACCTTTTCAAATTACATGTATATTCTCTGGTAGTAAATTGTATGCTGAAAGTGAGAAAAGAACCTCATACTCATGGTAAATGTAAGGACACAAAAATCATGTCTCTCTTGTCATATTTCTTTATTAATAAACACAGATTTTCTTACAATCAATTACAGAAAGTTTAACATTTCATTCAATAAGCTTAAAATCATAAGCTAGTGTTAGGGAAGGAAATTTCTTGGATTACAGGCCTATTGGTATTAGTTATTCATGCTCGGTGGATCACGACTACATTATAAATAATGAGCATGTTAATTTCAAGTCATATTTGCTGTCCAAATAATTGCTCGTGCACGTAATGTCTGTAGTAGAGATTTCTTATCCATTTCATTGATATTAAGGTTATACTCCAAACTTGGTATCTGGTCATTTAGGCGTCCCCTCGTGTCGTTTTGTATCTTTCAGTAACCCCAGCCCTTCGCTTCGTCACAATGGCGTAGTCGCGGCAGGATGAATTTCCTTTCTATCAGGATAATTGACCAAAAGGGGAACCAAAAGAAAAATGGAAGTTGAAGGGACGGTACTGCATGACTGCAGAACAACTGGGGAACACAGGACAAGAAACTGAGATTCACAAAGTAAATACTGGAGCTTCAAATAAAAATTTTAATATTAATGCTGAGAGTCAATTTCATTCAAATACAAGTGAAACTGAGCCAACTCTCAGTGGTTCCCAAATTCCTCCACAGGGAAATTTTGAGGGCCAGGAAAATAAAAATGATAGTGAGGCACCAGAATGGGTGGATGGTGATCATCGTCTTAACGAAGCACCCTCACGGCCTTTCAAAATGGGCAATAAATTAAAACCACCTGCCTATGATGGCACTTGTTCATGGCCTGATTATTTGATTCAATTTAATATGATCAGTGAGCTAAATAAATGGGATGAACATGAGAAGTTACTGTACTTGGGTGCTAGTCTAGATGGAGTAGCTAGGGAGGTGTTAGATATAAACCCAAATTCACTTGGAAGATTTGTGGATCTGGTAAAATGCTTGAGTAAAAGATTCGGATCTGAGGAACAGGAAGAGATTTTTAGAGCCTGGTTGAAGAATCGTACTCAGGAACCGGATGAATCTTTCCCGGACTTGGCTCATTCTATCCGTAGATTGGTCAAAAATGCATATCCAGAAGCCCCATACAAAATGTTGGAAAGCATGAGTAAGGATCATTTTATTGATGCGATTGGTAATATGGAAGTTCAGAACCTGGTTTACTAAAAGAGCCTGATAGTCTTGAGGAGGCTGTAAGACTAGCCATTAAAATCTCTTCCCGTATTCAAGGTCAGAAAAAGTTAAGCAGAAAACCGATCCGTTCTATACAGTCTGGGTATAAAAATATGCTGGCACCTCTCAAAAATACACACAAGGGCCACATTAAAAATGACACTGAGTTGATGCCAACCTTGCAGAAAATACAAGATCAAATCACAAAATTGTCCATTCAAAACCGGAAAAAGTTATGTTACCGCTGTGGATCTGAGAATCATTTAGTGAATATGTGTCCAAAACCTCATCATACCTGTTTTAGGTGTGGTTCTTCAAATCACCTGGTGAACCGTTGTCTCCGTGATAGTAGACCTGATCAGGAAAACTACATGTTCTAGATCTTACAAGGTGCTCAGTGAAAATAAATGGCCAATACAAATTTAGTAAAAACATGGGTGAATGACATGTTAGTGAATTATGTGAAATGTTGCACAGATGGACTTTAACTGGGCAAATACAATTTTGCATACATGTAGAAATAACGGTGAGCAATATGCACATGAAAATATAGAGCTAATTTATAGTAAAATAAAGAGTGGAAATTGAATTTTGGAGGATTTTGAAATTGTTGAAGTATTCGCGCAACATGTGTCTGTGTCTGGTGCAACCTGGCTGGCTACAGGTGCACGTTAATTTTGTCCCACACTCGTAACCGGCAATGGAGTGTTTTAGATGGTCCGGTATAAACAGTGGGGTGTTATACCGGATGGAAAATGCCCGGGAAATGAGGGATCCCTGGTCTGTTGTGTCTGGAACCCAATGGTACTTCCCAAGAAATTGTGTAATGTCGCGAGTTACAAAATTCCATGCTGCAGAATCTTCTAGGGTAGGAAGTTGATTTTTGCACATGCTCAGGAACGCTATTGGGGTGGGTTACTAGCGGGAGATACATGTAGGCCTACATGTACTGCAGTGGAGGAAAAATGAAAAGGTCATTTTAAAATTATGCAGTGTTTAGCCTGCCGATTATCTGTCTCCCAATGGTGCTCAGAAATGAAATGCTGTGGTAAATTGGTAGATATGGTCCCACTATCTGTATCTGACCGTGGCTATAGAGCCTGTGTTACACACTTTTATGTGGTGTAGTGGACAGTGTTTCATATTTTTGTGTCTGAGAGCGTGTTTCATACTGTTATGTGTATAAGAGCGCTTTAGGTATTGTGTTGGTGAATACTTCTCAATTTAATGATATAAAATCTGTTCCAGTCCTAAGTCAGGAAATGGGTGCAATTGTGCTATGGCTCTGATAAAACTGTGTGGCTCACCGATTTGTAAGCTTAACAATAGAGTGGTATTTGATGGTCCAGTGCGGAAGGAGGCAACAAAGTGCAAATTGTTCAGTAATGTTCACTTTTGTTTTTAGGAATATTATTGTAATTTAGATGGGGAAGAAATAATTTCAAAATTCAAAGTCTTAACACAGACTATTATACATGTGGGCTAGTGGCCTACAACTTACATGTACAGTTTATTACAAAATAGGAGTCTACTTGGCACCCAAATAGAGTGCTACTTTTGACTTCTGGTCCGGTACCGAATTAACGCGCTGAATACGGATAAATTCGTAGAGTGACACTGGAAATCGCAAAGAACTTTCTCACAGTGAATTTTAACTGATGAACAACCAGAACTTTCTCAAATGTTGCTGGCAGAGTCAAGATGCTGTAAACAGTGAAGATAACTTTTAGCAGTTAACAACTGCTCGGCTACATTGTGTGACATTAAATCTCGCATATCTAAATTGTTCCAGATTTATCTTTGGAAATTTTAGTCGGATATTCACTTGAACAGTAAATCCGCAATAAAGAGCCACAGTTATGATCCGTATCAGACAAGGCGACTAGACAAGTCAGTCTTTCAAGTCTGATCTAAATTACGAGCGTTGGTGATTGATTGGTGAACATCTTGATGGAGTTGAAGCAGAAATTGCAGTGTACAACCTGAAGAGGGAAAATCGCGAGACTTCAGAGCAACGAGGTAAATCAACGCATCCTTGGTCGGTTGCTGGACATCATTTTCTGGAAGACAGAAAAGGAAGAAAACCATTTGATTATAGGAGCTAGTTGGCTTCTTGTAAATGTTATTTATAGGAGCTAGTTGGCTTCTTGTACAATGTAAATTTCACTGTGAAACTCATTTCAAAATGTTAAATGGTACTGGTAAAAATGATTTAATATCGAGTGATAATTTGCAAACCTTAATTACCAAAAATCAAGTTTCAAACCATTTAATTGAATAAATTTTACTCTGTCACTGAGTCATGAGTGATGGCATGCTCAAAATCAAGTTAATTATTTCAATTTTGCGAAAGTTTGGCATGTTTACAATTCAAGTTCATGATGTCAACTTACCAGTGTTTACATTTGTCAAGGCGATCCCTGCGATGTTCATGTTCTGTACCAATGATTGACAGTTAAAGTTTTAGCAGCGTTGATGTACATGTACATGTCATGTGCACGTACACAGTACATGAGTGCAGAGAGGAAAGTTATCTGCACTGTAACTGTTTTGGTCGAGTAAAAATGTCAGTTTCACTGACAGAATTAAATTTTCTGGGATCGTTTCCATGTCCTGCAGTGTCTGTAGTTTGTACACATGCCAGTTCCGATAATTCGATTCATTTTAATCAATCTTTCCAGCTAAATTAGAGGTTAGAAGAAGGCTTTCTCAACACTCACCCTTCGAAAGTTTACATTTTATAGAATTTTATCAATTTTGTTCAGGAGTGTTTCTAGGTTGTATTTTAGCTCGTTTTTATAGATTTACTGAAAGTTTTAAAGTTTTTTTTCCAATTAATAGATGATTGTTTTAATAACTCAAACAAGTTCATCTTTGCTATGTGTTTATGATGGCCAGGAAAGGTCGTCTGTTTGCAATAGATGCAGTTTGACAAATTTTTTAAGGAAAATTTTGCGTAAAACAAAATTTGGGGGATTCCCCTGTGACCTTCGAACTTTTCGGATGTAAACAAAAGTTTTCTACATGTCAAAACAACACAACATGTTCGTGGAAATTTTCCAATTTTGGACTAATCAAATTTAAGGTAAAATGTGTTGAAATATAATTTAAGGGGTATAATCCACGCGTCTAGTTACGCACTCGTTTCTAACTGAAATTTCTGTGAAATCTTGTCCGCGCAGTTCTTGCCGACACGCGCGCGTCAAACTAAAAACTGCGTGGAGGGGGCGCAACACTAAATAAGCGTCCCATAGGATAACGTGTGATTTTGGCCTACTTCGAGCGCCATTCCTGGCGTCCCTGCAATACTTGATAAAATAAATTTGGTATCAAATTAAAGCTCTGTTTCTGTAGATTCCAAAACTTTTGTCGGCATATATCGATGACCGTTGACTTTTTCCGCTATTTTGCGGTGCAAAAAATATGGCCTAAAAATATACTAAATTCACCACTCACATTTCAAAATCGGAAGTTGTCTTCATCCGCCACAGAGAATTGCTTTTGAGATAAAATGTCCGTTTTTTCTGCATGTTATCATTGAAGACACTTATCGAATTCATATGAGCTGATATTGAGTGATTTAAAGTGAACATGTCGGTAGATATGGTCGCTACAATCTCATACTCACTATGGACTATATTAGCCGAATTTCGTTCTTACATAAAATGCGTGGTGATTTAGTGTTGCGCCCCCTGGAGTGTCCGCCAGGTGCTGGTAAGAAGTTCAGCTACGCGAGAGTACCATGTTTTTATCGCCATTTACCGGTACCAGTGATTTTTGTAAAAGAAAGAAAGATAAACAAAGAAGGAAAGAAATAACTAAAGAAAGAAATCAAGAAAGGAAAAGTTCAGGAGTGAAAGAAAGAAAACTAATAAAAGGAAGAAAGAAAGAAAAGAGAAGGAATAAAAGGAAGATAAAAAAGAAAGACAAAGTGAAATAACAGAAAATTTAAGAATAAAGGAAACTGAAAAAATTAATGTAATCAATCAAATAAATAACAACGACAGAAAGAAGTGAGAATGAATAAAAAGAAGAAAGGAAACGAAAACAAAACAAAGACAGAAGAAGGAAAGGTAAGAAAAAAGGAAGACAGAATTAAATGAGGGAAAATAAAGATAAAATAATAACCAAGATAACAAAATATATAGACCTAGGCCTAATTAGACTAGGGTGATCCCATTTTAGAATTCCAAAAAATGTATTATTTCATGGAAAAGAAAATTATGTTGTAATTAAATGGTTACACATCTCTCATTTGGTTACCTATAAAGTGTAACTTCGTAATGTAATGTAATACAATTTAACTCAATTTTGGTAACGGTTGGGCAAGAGGAAATCAATAATACGTAAAAATAATATAGGCTATAGGTATATATAATTATTATAAAACTAGGTCTATATTTTTTTATGCATACTGTCCATTTAAACAGGCACAGTAGGCCTACGAAAAAATATATAAAACGGGTGATGTCAAACGGCCTTTTTTATTTGTCTTATTAACTAGTATTATAAAACTTATTTATTATATAGTAGTTTCTTATTTTACTGATTATTAATAAAATGAAATTATTTCAATAGTATTTTAAGGTAAAATTCTGTAATTTGAAATATATATCACATGAAGTCAATTTTATTTTTTTAATAAAATGTCTATTTTCACATCTGACTTACTTCGCGTGCAACTGACTTTATAACTTAATCATGTAATGATAAAACGAGAATGATAACTAGATCGAACCAAGTTGTCCAAAAAAAACAAAAAACGTTAAAACGTTTTAAACATTTGGGTTTTGATTTAAGTAAATTAAATGTCGGGTTATATAAAGGTTATGAAAACGTTTTAATACGTTTTGTATGAAAACACACTACAATAATATTTCTAAATTGTTTTCAAAGTGTTATTGTAAAAATATGTTTTGCAAATAGTTTTTGCAAAATATTTTGTCAACACTAAAATAACATTATATTAGAATATTTGCAGTATAATGTTTTTGAGTGTTTTGAAAACGTTTTATACCCTTTATAATCCTTTAAATAACCCGCCATTTAAACGTTTGCAACCTTTTCTAACCTTTGCGAATGATGTCGAAAATGTTTTGTGTTTGGTGGGTACATGCCCAAAATGAGATGATATTTGAGTAATATTAATATCATTCTAAACATGATAAATAACGGGATCCGCTAATATTAACGTTAATAATTAAAGGCCTATTCAGTGATAGCCTGCAAAGAATTAGCATTGTTTATAAATTGCATAGGAGTGAAGGATAAGTCATTAAAGTTATCATAGGTAGGCCTACAAGTATTTCTGCTATGCACAACAACGAGAAAAAAACGGCAGCATTGACAAAGTTCAAATTCAATTCAATTTGAAATTACAGATTTATGTAAAATATTTCATTTTGTTTGTTGGCGCATGGCTTAACCACTTTTGGTTTTCGATTTATAATTACAGAACTTTTGAATCAAGAGGGTTAATAAAACCGAAGAAAATCACCCCACAGTCATGTTGCAGGTGTTTGAGAAATCACCTGCATACGCGGACAATATAGCGCGTATGAGCTGCGACAAGTTTTTTGCGAATGACGCGCTATGATATCGGACTGGTATTTTGAACCAAAAATATGCCATTTCTGCTCAAATTGCGAAAAAAGTAACTCCGTGACCCTATTTTTATTAGTTTTAATGAAATATCCCATCAGTGCGCATATTATATCAAAAAATAAGCAAAATTGTTCGGGTAGATTTTTTGTTATAATCGAAAACATGTCTAAAATTTCCATTTTCCCATAGACGCCTGTACTAATTTTTCCCAAAAACAGCATTTTTAAAATGGTTATTTCTCGAAAACTAACTCCGTGACCCCTCTTTTTTATTTTAGATATTCGAAGTATATCGATGCAATTTAATTGGTACGAAGTTTAAGAAAAATCGTTCGGCGGGATCTTGTATGGATTATACCCCTTAAGATGAATAGGTAGCATGTATTGTTCTGGAGGGAAGTCTGAGGCGATGTGCCAGTGGTTAAATTTGGTGGTTAAAGCAAGGTTGTGATGTGAGCTGACCAAATTGGGTTTGTTTAGTAAGCTTAAAATTGGAGCATACGTGTTTATGGCATGGGAATGGCAATGCAAGGTTTCGTTTAGTGACAATACATGCTATCATTCAAATTAAGCACAGAGTATCCGCATGAAAAGGGATTTTTCTTTTATAGATCCTATGTGTGGAGAATGTGTTGGAAGTAGTTTAGTGTTTTTACAGTCCCGGTTTACAGTACCCCTAGTCCCATTTCGGGGACGAAATGTTTTTGTTCGTTGGGGGTAGTGTAACGAGGTGGCTATTTACCTTTTATTAATTCGTGTCTTTACCTATCTGGGAGTGAGAGGAGCTAGAATAGGCCCTCTATTGATGCAATTCAGCTAGGATAATTAGAGGTCGGGAGGCGTGGTTTCAGTATTATATCATTGACCCCGATTGGTCACGGTCAAGGTCACATGTAACTTCTGACCAATCAGGGCTTTATGCAAATGGTCCAAAAACTGGACGCAAACTGGACGCAAACTGGACGCATTCTGGACACTCGTCCTGAAGACTTGATCGAGACCAGTTGTGTTTCTCACTTGCGGAGAGTTTAGTGTTTTTGGTGTTTAAAAAAAGTACAGGTCTGATTTTCAGGGATTAGTAAATAATTGCAGGTATGTGGTCTATTCGGGTGGCCGAATGGGTCGGCCCAAAAGACCCGACGGGAGGGAGGGTGATTTCTTTTTACTATTTTACTAATTTCGTTGCTGAATTGCATTGGGAGTGCACACGAGAGCAGACTGCTAGCACCAGGCAGATGGGGAAAGGTGGAGTCGGGAACATGTCTACATCCAAAATTACATCTCTAATTTAGGCCTTGTTAAAACTGTTTAGTGATACTTTTCTTAGGATTCTTTTATTAAAAACCTTTGGGCGTTTATTGCACGGAAATGCTAGTCGGCATAGAAGTGACACTTTAGCGCTACTTGGAAAAGGTTTGGGCTAAAGACGCTAACTGCTTGGCGTTAAGGTCCTTCAAATTCTCAAGCTGAGTAGACATGTCAACCCACGCACCTTCCCTCTATATTGTCAGTTGTCACTCCCCCATGAGTATTAACATTGTTTTTTATATACATGATAGGAATTTCACTTAGTCCTGAACCTCAGTAATTAAGGAGTTATTAAAGACAAGACGAAGACTATGTAAGCTTAAACCGGCCTAGGTAATGCTAGGCTTTAAAAGTAGTATTGCTGGGATGGTCCCTAAAAGTCTGTAGGTGTAACAGCACAGTACACACTACCTAATTGTGTGTTTGGGCATTTGTGCATAGACTGTTACAGTCTATGATTTGTCATATTCAGGTCCCTTTATTTTATTAATCAGTGTTTGGCGTTGGCCGAGGTATAAAAAGCCTATTGAATATTCTGGACACCCCTTTTAAATGTGTACAGCTTCGTCTGGTCTTTGTAACTAAATTTCAAGATGATCTTCAAATATTGATAGGAAATATCAAAGTGGTTCCATAACAAGAGGACCTTTTCAAATTACATGTATATTCTCTGGTAGTAAATTGTATGCTGAAAGTGAGAAAAGAACCTCATACTCATGGTAAATGTAAGGACACAAAAATCATGTCTCTCTTGTCATATTTCTTTATTAATAAACACAGATTTTCTTACAATCAATTACAGAAAGTTTAACATTTCATTCAATAAGCTTAAAATCATAAGCTAGTGTTAGGGAAGGAAATTTCTTGGATTACAGGCCTATTGGTATTAGTTATTCATGCTCGGTGGATCACGACTACATTATAAATAATGAGCATGTTAATTTCAAGTCATATTTGCTGTCCAAATAATTGCTCGTGCACGTAATGTCTGTAGTAGAGATTTCTTATCCATTTCATTGATATTAAGGTTATACTCCAAACTTGGTATCTGGTCATTTAGGCTTCCCCTCGTGTCGTTTTGTATCTTTCAGTAACCCCAGCCCTTCGCTTCGTCACAATGGCGTAGTCGCGGCAGGATGAATTTCCTTTCTATCAGGATAATTGACCAAAAGGGGAACCAAAAGAAAATGGAAGTTGAAGGGACGGTACTGCATGACTGCAGAACAACTGGGGAACACAGGACAAGAAACTGAGATTCACAAAGTAAATACTGAGCTTCAAATAAAAATTTTAATATTAATGCTGAGAGTCAATTTCATTCAAATACAAGTGAAACTGAGCCAACTCTCAGTGGTTCCCAAATTCCTCCACAGGGAAATTTTGAGGGCCAGGAAAATAAAAATGATAGTGAGGCACCAGAATGGGTGGATGGTGATCATCGTCTTAACGAAGCACCCTCACGGCCTTTCAAAATGGGCAATAAATTAAAACCACCTGCCTATGATGGCACTTGTTCATGGCCTGATTATTTGATTCAATTTAATATGATCAGTGAGCTAAATAAATGGGATGAACATGAGAAGTTACTGTACTTGGGTGCTAGTCTAGATGGAGTAGCTAGGGAGGTGTTAGATATAAACCCAAATTCACTTGGAAGATTTGTGGATCTGGTAAAATGCTTGAGTAAAAGATTCGGATCTGAGGAACAGGAAGAGATTTTTAGAGCCTGGTTGAAGAATCGTACTCAGGAACCGGATGAATCTTTCCCGGACTTGGCTCATTCTATCCGTAGATTGGTAAAAAATGCATATCCAGAAGCCCCATACAAAATGTTGGAAAGCATGAGTAAGGATCATTTTATTGATGCGATTGGTAATATGGAAGTTCAGAACCTGGTTTACTATAAAGAGCCTGATAGTCTTGAGGAGGCTGTAAGACTAGCCATTAAAATCTCTTCCCGTATTCAAGGTCAGAAAAAGTTAAGCAGAAAACCGATCCGTTCTATACAGTCTGGGTATAAAAATATGCTGGCACCTCTCAAAAATACACACAAGGGCCACATTAAAAATGACACTGAGTTGATGCCAACCTTGCAGAAAATACAAGATCAAATCACAAAATTGTCCATTCAAAACCGGAAAAAGTTATGTTACCGCTGTGGATCTGAGAATCATTTAGTGAATATGTGTCCAAAACCTCATCATACCTGTTTTAGGTGTGGTTCTTCAAATCACCTGGTGAACCGTTGTCTCCGTGATAGTAGACCTGATCAGGAAAACTACATGTTCTAGATCTTACAAGGTGCTCAGTGAAAATAAATGGCCAATACAAATTTAGTAAAAACATGGGTGAATGACATGTTAGTGAATTATGTGAAATGTTGCACAGATGGACTTTAACTGGGCAAATACAATTTTGCATACATGTAGAAATAACGGTGAGCAATATGCACATGAAAATATAGAGCTAATTTATAGTAAAATAAAGAGTGGAAATTGAATTTTGGAGGATTTTGAAATTGTTGAAGTATTCGCGCAACATGTGTCTGTGTCTGGTGCAACCTGGCTGGCTACAGGTGCACGTTAATTTTGTCCCACACTCGTAACCGGCAATGGAGTGTTTTAGGATGGTCCGGTATAAACAGTGGGGTGTTATACCGGATGGAAAATGCCCGGGAAATGAGGGATCCCTGGTCTGTTGTGTCTGGAACCCAATGGTACTTCCCAAGAAATTGTGTAATGTCGCGAGTTACAAAATTCCATGCTGCAGAATCTTCTAGGGTAGGAAGTTGATTTTTGCACATGCTCAGGAACGCTATTGGGGTGGGTTACTAGCGGGAGATACATGTAGGCCTACATGTACTGCAGTGGAGGAAAAATGAAAAGGTCATTTTAAAATTATGCAGTGTTTAGCCTGCCGATTATCTGTCTCCCAATGGTGCTCAGAAATGAAATGCTGTGGTAAATTGGTAGATATGGTCCCACTACCTGTATCTGACCGTGGCTATAGAGCCTGTGTTACACACTTTTATGTGGTGTAGTGGACAGTGTTTCATATTTTTGTGTCTGAGAGCGTGTTTCATACTGTTATGTGTATAAGAGCGCTTTAGGTATTGTGTTGGTGAATACTTCTCAATTTAATGATATAAAATCTGTTCCAGTCCTAAGTCAGGAAATGGGTGCAATTGTGCTATGGCTCTGATAAAACTGTGTGGCTCACCGATTTGTAAGCTTAACAATAGAGTGGTATTTGATGGTCCAGTGCGGAAGGAGGCAACAAAGTGCAAATTGTTCAGTAATGTTCACTTTTGTTTTTAGGAATATTATTGTAATTTAGATGGGGAAGAAATAATTTCAAAATTCAAAGTCTTAACACAGACTATTATACATGTGGGCTAGTGGCCTACAACTTACATGTACAGTTTATTACAAAATAGGAGTCTACTTGGCACCCAAATAGAGTGCTACTTTTGACTTCTGGTCCGGTACCGAATTAACGCGCTGAATACGGATAAATTCGTAGAGTGACACTGGAAATCGCAAAGAACTTTCTCACAGTGAATTTTAACTGATGAACAACCAGAACTTTCTCAAATGTTGCTGGCAGAGTCAAGATGCTGTAAACAGTGAAGATAACTTTTAGCAGTTAACAACTGCTCGGCTACATTGTGTGACATTAAATCTCGCATATCTAAATTGTTCCAGATTTATCTTTGAAATTTTAGTCGGATATTCACTTGAACAGTAAATCCGCAATAAAGAGCCACAGTTATGATCCGTATCAGACAAGGCGACTAGACAAGTCAGTCTTTCAAGTCTGATCTAAATTACGAGCGTTGGTGATTGATTGGTGAACATCTTGATGGAGTTGAAGCAGAAATTGCAGTGTACAACCTGAAGAGGGAAAAATCGCGAGACTTCAGAGCAACGAGGTAAATCAACGCATCCTTGGTCGGCCGCTGGACATCATTTTCTGGAAGACAGAAAAGGAAGAAAACCATTTGATTATAGGAGCTAGTTGGCTTCTTGTAAATGTTATTTATAGGAGCTAGTTGGCTTCTTGTACAATGTAAATTTCACTGTGAAACTCATTTCAAAATGTTAAATGGTACTGGTAAAAATGATTTAATATCGAGTGATAATTTGCAAACCTTAATTACCAAAAATCAAGTTTCAAACCATTTAATTGAATAAATTTTACTCTGTCACTGAGTCATGAGTGATGGCATGCTCAAAATCAAGTTAATTATTTCAATTTTGCGAAAGTTTGGCATGTTTACAATTCAAGTTCATGATGTCAACTTACCAGTGTTTACATTTGTCAAGGCGATCCCTGCGATGTTCATGTTCTGTACCAATGATTGACAGTTAAAGTTTTAGCAGCGTTGATGTACATGTACATGTCATGTGCACGTACACAGTACATGAGTGCAGAGAGGAAAGTTATCTGCACTGTAACTGTTTTTGTCGAGTAAAATGTCAGTTTCACTGACAGAATTAAATTTTCTGGGATCGTTTCCATGTCCTGCAGTGTCTGTAGTTTGTACACATGCCAGTTCCGATAATTCGATTCATTTTAATCAATCTTTCCAGCTAAATTAGAGGTTAGAAGAAGGCTTTCTCAACACTCACCCTTCGAAAGTTTACATTTTATAGAATTTTATCAATTTTGTTCAGGAGTGTTTCTAGGTTGTATTTTAGCTCGTTTTTATAGATTTACTGAAAGTTTTAAAGTTTTTTTTTCAATTAATAGATGATTGTTTTAATAACTCAAACAAGTTCATCTTTGCTATGTGTTTATGATGGCTAGGAAAGGTCGTCTGTTTGCAATAGATGCAGTTTGACAAAATTTGTAAGGAAAATTTTGCGTAAAACAAAATTTGGGGATTCCCCTGTGACCTTCGAACTTTTCGGATGTAAACAAAAGTTTTCTACATGTCAAAACAACACAACATGTTCGTGGAAATTTTCCAATTTTGGACTAATCAAATTTAAGGTAAAATGTGTTGAAATATAATTTAAGGGGTATAATCCACGCGTCTAGTTACGCACTCGTTTCTAACTGAAATTTCTGTGAAATCTTGTCCGCGCAGTTCTTGCCGACACGCGCGCGTCAAACTAAAAACTGCGTGGAGGGGCGCAACACTAAATAAGCGTCCCATAGGATAACGTGTGATTTTGGCCTACTTCGAGCGCCATTCCTGGCGTCCCTGCAATACTTGATAAAATAAATTTGGTATCAAATTAAAGCTCTGTTTCTGTAGATTCCAAAACTTTTGTCGGCATATATCGATGACCGTTGACTTTTTCCGCTATTTTGCGGTGCAAAAATATGGCCTAAAATATACTAAATTCACCACTCACATTTCAAAATCGGAAGTTGTCTTCATCCGCCACAGAGAATTGCTTTTGAGATAAAATGTCCGTTTTTTTCTGCATGTTATCATTGAAGACACTTATCGAATTCATATGAGCTGATATTGAGTGATTTAAAGTGAACATGTCGGTAGATATGGTCGCTACAATCTCATACTCACTATGGACTATATTAGCCGAATTTCGTTCTTACATAAAATGCGTGGTGATTTAGTGTTGCGCCCCCTGGAGTGTCCGCCAGGTGCTGGTAAGAAGTTCAGCTACGCGAGAGTACCATGTTTTTATCGCCATTTACCGGTACCAGTAATTTTTGTAAAAGAAAGAAAGCTAAACAAAGAAAGAAAGAAATAACTAAAGAAAGAAATCAAGAAAGGAAAAGTTCAGGAGTGAAAGAAAGAAAACTAATAAAAGGAAGAAAGAAAGAAAAGAGAAGGAATAAAAGGAAGAGAAAAAAAGAAAGACAAAGTGAAATAACAGAAAATTTAAGAATAAAGGAAACTGAAAAAAATTAATGTAATCAATCAAATAAATAACAACGACAGAAAGAAGTGAGAATGAATAAAAAGAAGAAAGGAAACGAAAACAAAACAAAGACAGAAGAAGGAAAGGTAAGAAAAAAGGAAGACAGAATTAAATGAGGGAAAATAAAGATAAAATAATAACCAAGATAACAAAATATATAGACCTAGGCCTAATTAGACTAGGGTGATCCCATTTTAGAATTCCAAAAAATGTATTATTTCATGGAAAAGAAAATTATGTTGTAATTAAATGGTTACACATCTCTCATTTGGTTACCTATAAAGTGTAACTTCGTAATGTAATGTAATACAATTTAACTCAATTTTGGTAACGGTTGGGCAAGAGGAAATCAATAATACGTAAAAATAATATAGGCTATAGGTATATATAATTATTATAAAACTAGGTCTATATTTTTTTTATGCATACTGTCCATTTAAACAGGCACAGTAGGCCTACGAAAAAATATATAAAACGGGTGATGTCAAACGGCCTTTTTTATTTGTCTTATTAACTAGTATTATAAAACTTATTTATTATATAGTAGTTTCTTATTTTACTGATTATTAATAAAATGAAATTATTTCAATAGTATTTTAAGGTAAAATTCTGTAATTTGAAATATATATCACATGAAGTCAATTTTATTTTTTAATAAAATGTCTATTTTCACATCTGACTTGCTTCGCGTGCAACTGACTTTATAACTTAATCATGTAATGATAAAACGAGAATGATAAGTAGATCGAACCAAGTTGTCAAAGCAAAAAAAAAAAACGTTAAAACGTTTTAAACATTTGGGTTTTGATTTAAGTAAATTAAATGTCGGGTTATATAAAGGTTATGAAAACGTTTTAATACGTTTTGTATGAAAACACACTACAATAATATTTCTAAATTGTTTTCAAAGTGTTATTGTAAAAATATGTTTTGCAAATAGTTTTTGCAAAATATTTTGTCAACACTAAAATAACATTATATTAGAATATTTGCAGTATAATGTTTTTGAGTGTTTTGAAAACGTTTTATACCCTTTATAATCCTTTAAATAACCCGCCATTTAAACGTTTGCAACCTTTTCTAACCTTTGCGAATGATGTCGAAAATGTTTTGTGTTTGGTGGGTACATGCCCAAAATGAGATGATATTTGAGTAATATTAATATCATTCTAAACATGATAAATAACGGGATCCGCTAATATTAACGTTAATAATTAAAGGCCTATTCAGTGATAGCCTGCAAAGAATTAGCATTGTTTATAAATTGCATAGGAGTGAAGGATAAGTCATTAAAGTTATCATAGGTAGGCCTACAAGTATTTCTGCTATGCACAACAACGAGAAAAAAACGGCAGCATTGACAAAGTTCAAATTCAATTCAATTTGAAATTACAGATTTATGTAAAATATTTCATTTTGTTTGTTGGCGCATGGCTTAACCACTTTTGGTTTTCGATTTATAATTACAGAACTTTTGAATCAAGAGGGTTAATAAAACCGAAGAAAATCACCCCACAGTCATGTTGCAGGTGTTTGAGAAATCACCTGCATACGCGGACAATATAGCGCGTATGAGCTGCGACAAGTTTTTTGCGAATGACGCGCTATGATATCGGACTGGTATTTTGAACCAAAAATATGCCATTTCTGCTCAAATTGCGAAAAAAGTAACTCCGTGACCCCTATTTTTTATTAGTTTTAATGAAATATCCCATCAGTGCGCATATTATATCAAAAAATAAGCAAAATTGTTCGGGTAGATTTTTTGTTATAATCGAAAACATGTCTAAAATTTCCATTTTCCCATAGACGCCTGTACTAATTTTCCCCAAAAACAGCATTTTTAAAATGGTTATTTCTCGAAAACTAACTCCGTGACCCTCTTTTTATTTTAGATATTCGAAGTATATCGATGCAATTTAATTGGTACGAAGTTTAAGAAAAATCGTTCGGCGGGATCTTGTATGGATTATACCCCTTAAGATGAATAGGTAGCATGTATTGTTCTGGAGGGAAGTCTGAGGCGATGTGCCAGTGGTTAAATTTGGTGGTTAAAGCAAGGTTGTGATGTGAGCTGACCAAATTGGGTTTGTTTAGTAAGCTTAAAATTGGAGCATACGTGTTTATGGCATGGGAATGGCAATGCAAGGTTTCGTTTAGTGACAATACATGCTATCATTCAAATTAAGCACAGAGTATCCGCATGAAAAGGATTTTTCTTTATAGATCCTATGTGTGGAGAATGTGTTGGAAGTAGTTTAGTGTCTTACAGTCCCGGTTTACAGTACCCCTAGTCCCATTTCGGGGACGAAATGTTTTTGTTCGTTGGGGGTAGTGTAACGAGGTGGCTATTTACCTTTTATTAATTCGTGTCTTTACCTATCTGGGAGTGAGAGGAGCTAGAATAGGCCCTCTATTGATGCAATTCAGCTAGGATAATTAGAGGTCGGGAGGCGTGGTTTCAGTATTATATCATTGACCCCGATTGGTCACGGTCAAGGTCACATGTAACTTCTGACCAATCAGGGCTTTATGCAAATGGTCCAAAAACTGGACGCAAACTGGACGCAAACTGGACGCATTCTGGACACTCGTCCTGAAGACTTGATCGAGACCAGTTGTGTTTCTCACTTGCGGAGAGTTTAGTGTTTTTGGTGTTTATAAAAAGTACAGGTCTGATTTTCAGGGATTAGTAAATAATTGCAGGTATGTGGTCTATTCGGGTGGCCGAATGGGTCGGCCCAAAAGACCCGACGGGAGGGAGGGTGATTTCTTTTTACTATTTTACTAATTTCGTTGCTGAATTGCATTGGGAGTGCACACGAGAGCAGACTGCTAGCACCAGGCAGATGGGGAAAGGTGGAGTCGGGAACATGTCTACATCCAAAATTACATCTCTAATTTAGGCCTTGTTAAAACTGTTTAGTGATACTTTTCTTAGGATTCTTTTATTAAAAACCTTTGGGCGTTTATTGCACGGAAATGCTAGTCGGCATAGAAGTGACACTTTAGCGCTACTTGGAAAAGGTTTGGGCTAAAGACGCTAACTGCTTGGCGTTAAGGTCCTTCAAATTCTCAAGCTGAGTAGACATGTCAACCCACGCACCTTCCTCTATATTGTCAGTTGTCACTCCCCATGAGTATTAACATTGTTTTTTATATACATGATAGGAATTTCACTTAGTCCTGAACCTCAGTAATTAAGGAGTTATTAAAGACAAGACGAAGACTATGTAAGCTTAAACCGGCCTAGGTAATGCTAGGCTTTAAAAGTAGTATTGCTGGGATGGTCCCTAAAAGTCTGTAGGTGTAACAGCACAGTACACACTACCTAATTGTGTGTTTGGCATTTGTGCATAGACTGTTACAGTCTATGATTTGTCATATTCAGGTCCCTTTATTTTATTAATCAGTGTTTGGCGTTGGCCGAGGTATAAAAAGCCTATTGAATATTCTGGACACCCCTTTTAAATGTGTACAGCTTCGTCTGGTCTTTGTAACTAAATTTCAAGATGATCTTCAAATATTGATAGGAAATATCAAAGTGGTTCCATAACAAGAGGACCTTTTCAAATTACATGTATATTCTCTGGTAGTAAATTGTATGCTGAAAGTGAGAAAAGAACCTCATACTCATGGTAAATGTAAGGACACAAAAATCATGTCTCTCTTGTCATATTTCTTTATTAATAAACACAGATTTTCTTACAATCACAGAAAGTTTAACATTTCATTCAATAAGCTTAAAATCATAAGCTAGTGTTAGGGAAGGAAATTTCTTGGATTACAGGCCTATTGGTATTAGTTATTCATGCTCGGTGGATCACGACTACATTATAAATAATGAGCATGTTAATTTCAAGTCATATTTGCTGTCCAAATAATTGCTCGTGCACGTAGTGTCTGTAGTAGAGATTTCTTATCCATTTCATTGATATTAAGGTTATACTCCAAACTTGGTATCTGGTCATTTAGGCTTCCCCTCGTGTCGTTTTGTATCTTTCAGTAACCCCAGCCCTTCGCTTCGTCACAATACGCTAAAATCAAGATTGATTGTAACCTTCTCACAGTGGCATGTCGTTATAGATGCTTCGTTTCTTGCCCCAAAGATTATAAGTTGGAATCCATGTAAAATATCTTTTTTCCTCTTTCATTTCTTTTCTTTCTGTTTTTTCTTTTCTTTTTTCTTCCTTTCTTTCTTTCTTTCTTTCTTTCTTTCTTTCTTTCTTTCTTTTCTTTCTTTTACTCTTTTCTTTTTTTTTCTTTCGGTTTTTCTTTCTTTCTTTCTTTCTTTCTTTCTTTCTTTCTTTCTTTCTTTCTTTCTTTCTTTCTTTCTTTCTTTCTTTCTTTCTTTCTTTCTTTCTTTCTTTCTTTCTTTCTTTTACTCTTTTCTTTTTTTTCTTTCGGTTTTTCTTTCTTTCTTTCTTTCTTTCTATCCTTCTTTTTTCTTCATATTGACAATTTACATTTCGTCTGTATACACTAGAGGAAGTTTTGGATGAGAAAACGGACATTTTGATGAGAAACGGCCAAAATGGTTAGAATTTAATTTTTCTCATTCTTTTGGATGAGAAACTTCCTGGTGTGTGTGTCAATCATTATTGTCTTATTAAAACTGGTGAGAATTGCTAATCCCCGCTGAGCTCAAAATAAACATTATTATTTTCTCATCCAAAAGAATGAGAAAATTAAATTCTAACCATTTTGACCGTTTCTCACCAAAATGTCCGTTTTCTCATCCAAAACTTCTTCTAGTGTAGGCATCATGATACTCTATGTACTGCTGGCTATCTTAGGCCTAATAAACTGCATATGCATATTTCGCACCCTCGGTTCAATAAAGCCGTTCATATGAAGTTCCCAATAGGATATTTTATTTGTATAATTTCCAACCTATTTAATTTTTGAATCCCCTCCTCCCCCGCCCCCACCAATCAATGTTGGGGCAAACATAGAGCACATTAAAACAATGCGGCGTTTGTTTTACAACATTGAATAAGGGGAGTGGGGAGAGTCATCAAACTATGGAAGCATCCCAGCAAATTATACTTGATTGTAGTTATATATAGCACGCAAGGATGATTCCTTATTTAAAACAATGTGACAGGTGGTTGACACATTAATTAACATTTCTCATTCATTTGGATGAGAACATTTTAAATTCTCATACTTTTGTCCAATTCTCATCGCTTTGAAAGGATTCTCATTATACATTTTCTACTAGTGTAAAGTTGAGAGTGTAGAGAGTGAATTTCTTTCACACACAAGGAAGAACAGTCTACTGGCAATAAAATGCTGGGTCTAGTCTAATTGAAATCCTCAAATACCTAATCTATGATGGTCTAACTCATTTTTCATTGTAAAAATTGGAGTTGGGCCCTTCTTCCACTCAGGTATTCATTTGGTTCATCACCCTTTTAACCTTGGCGCACGGAAACCGACATGACATTGGATCATGACATTGGATCAGTGAAACCTGTGTGTGGTAGACTGGAACACTCCGTGACAGGTAAACACAACCACGGTGAAAACACTGCACAGCATCGAGGCCTATGTTTGTTGCGACAGATCATTAATTTTTAATAAATATCACCAACAATCTGGGTTGGTAAGTATAGCATTAAATGTAAATTTTACTAGTATTCATTACATTTTGTATTTATTGTCAATAAATATGAATTAGCGTGAATAGGTCTATGCACAAATTCAACATCGATTTTCAAGGATTACGTATCGGCCTATACGTAGACTTCTCCCTTGCCCATTTTGCATACTTTGGCTATATACACGCTGATTTGTATCAATTTGTGTGCAATTGATAGATTTTTACATCTGATATTTTGCGATCAATAATCTGGTATAGATTCCAAAATCAGAATTGTTTAGTATTGAAGTGAGCAATTATAATATGCAAGCTCAAGATTCTTTTATTCGATTTATTCGATTATTTTATTGTCACTAATCATCTTATATAAACTCTTTAGGCCTATGACAATTTTTCTATTTTAACATGTTTAATAAACATATATAATTTTGAGTTCAACGGAATGCGTTTATCATGATTAAATAATAATAATAACATATTTTTATCAAAATACGACTATGGCATACTAGTAGTCTAGCCGATAGTAGGCCTATAGGCCTACGATGAAGCTATAGTATTTTTACCCGCATTTCACCGACATGCATATAGGCCTACATGTAGGCCTATATTATCATTATTATAGGAGCGGGAAAAGAGGCTTCTTGAGACATTGGAGGGTATTTTCATTTTTCTGACTATCTACCCGTACTAAAATCCCAGATTTAGGGCCTATATTAGTATATACTACATCGGTATAAAGTAAAGCCACGATTTTTTCGTGTTACAAAATTTAAATTCCGTGTTACAAATTGGACGATTCCGTGATTTTCCGTTTTACATTATAAAGCACTGAAATGTGAATACAAGCATGTTTTTAAAAGTGCAATTTGTCTTATATAAATTATATGTACCTTTTTACTGTAGTCTCCCCTCAACATCCCCATTAAAATTAAGCATCATCTAGTGTAGGCCTATGCTAGAATGGATTGTTTAATGGTTGATTACTGCTAAATTATCACTTTTCTTTGTTTTCTTTTGCAAATCAACACAAAAGTTAGACATTTTTCACTATTTTGTGTCATTTTAAAATTTCCGTGAGCAAACCCGAATTCCGTGAATTTTTCCGTTTTTCCGTATCACGGAGAAATCGTGGCTTTAGTATAAAGGTAGGCCTAGGCCTATTTAAACGGCATGCCTGAGGGGGGGGGGGGGCACTCAACTTTAGAAGTGACGGTATATGCCTGTCAATATAGGCCCCTTCTTTTGAAGTCGATTTACCCGATGACCCCCTTTTTTTAAAAGTCACACCCGATGCATGATCCCTTTTTTAGGTGCGGCTACCAAATGACCCCCCTTTTTTTGGTCGCGGCTACCCAATGACCCCCTTTTTTCTAGAATTGCATCATCAAAATGTCTTATTTTAGCAAATTTGTATTGAAAATTTGGAACAAGAAATAGAATTTTGCTCCATTTTTCCAAAATTTTCTACCCAATGACCCCTTTTTTGAAATATTACACCCAATGACCCCATTTTTTCAAAATGTTATAGGCCTACTCAATGACCTGACCCCTTTTTTCATTTTTCTGCACCCAATGACACCGCTTTTTTAAAACAACGTTTTTTGGCGATGGGTAGGCACATAGGCCTACCCATCACTTCTAATGTTGAGTACCCACCCCGGGACGGCATGTGCATGCAGTATAATAAGGCCCATGAAAGTCAATTCCGAGTTTATCGTCACTTTTTTTCCCAGGTTGGTGAGGTGACTTTTTCATTTTTCATTATTTCATCAGATTTCAATTGACCTAAAATGCGTGTTGATTTAAAGCCAAACTCATACATGTGATTTATAAACATGTTTTTTTTTATATGGGTAGGCCTAAGGACTAGAAAAGTTAGAAAAGAGCCTGATTTTGCTTCCAAGTTATGAATTATGTTAAACAAACAAAAATATATGTTTCCAATTGCTAAAACTGGTGAAAACACTGATACTTTGAAAATAATGAATTATTTTGGCATTTTTAAAAATTTGACGCGGGTAATTTTGGTCTCCAAAAAGTGACGCGGGCGGGGGACGATAAACTCGGAATCGACTTTCACGCGCCTAAAAGCGAAATACCATGCGAGTATTTCTTTTTTTTTGGGGGGCGGCAAAAAAGACGGGCGGGACTGAAAATTATGGAAAAGATTTAAAAAAAAAATGTGCAACGCATGAATCGCCAGCAGGTCCACCGCTCGATGGGTGGTTATGGAGGGGGGGTCGAGACACCTCTCAAGTTGTTCTTTAATGTTAGAATCTGGCGGTCACCCGTCTTTCGCGGTTCGTAAATAAATGCAATTTGCAACTGCATCACCACCCTCCGACCCACCCCAATCCCTACTACCGGTATTTAGATTCTTCAGCGCCATGCTGCAAAAAAAAATGCTGGCTGGAAACAAACATTTGGTCAACCTTTTCGGGCTGTTGCTGAAGGGGCGGCAAAATTTACCTTTTTTGCGTGCGGGGATAGGAGCGGCCACGGTAGGCCCTACGCCACTGAATACAGAACAGAAAAGTTTGCTATGTCACTGTGTTGGAGCTGGAGCATGACTAGATTTCAATGTTTGGTATCCATGCCAGAGCGAAACGTCCGATGAAAGTGAAATCAAACATAGGGAAAATGAATGAAGCCATGTTTACCATAGTATATGCCTATTTGGGCCCCGCCCCCTTTTGCAAGGAAAAAGGAGGGAGAAAGAGGAAAAAGAGAGGAGAGAGAGAGGGAGAGGAGGGGCAGAGAGATGGGGAATCTAGATACGATATGCATGCAATAGCCTACCTTATACGATTATTATCAATAAGCCTAGCAAAATGGTCTATTTGCCCCCCCAAGTTCAGGGAAAATTGGTCAATTTGGGCCCCCGCCCCATACAGGCTTGCCCCCCCCCCCCTGGAAAAAAATCGCAGCTACGCCGCTGGATGTGATCAAGCAAAACCAGTTGGAAGTCGGAAATATTGATTTTGAGATATAGCCAAACAAATATATTCCTGTTTCCTATTGTTTTGGAAACTGTTCATATCTTTTGAACTGGTTGTCCAAATTCAATGGGATTTTCTGCAAAATGTAGCTTTGCAAATTTAAATCGTGCTTTATTATCATATATCACAATAAACAATCCTATAAGAAACTGAAAATTTTAGATGGCTGACTATATTATGACAATACATTTCAATGGCGAAACAAATCTGAAAGCACAGAAACATTCGCGTAAACTCTGGTCTAAATGTTCCAAAAACACGCCTATAAATAAAATTATATAATTGAAATCATTTGGCAACATAAAGACATAATTATTTGTCTATTTTGGGATTTGTATCGATCGATCTACATGGGGGCTAATTGTTTTGGGCAAGCTAAAAATGGCAGGCAAGCAATTTTTGGCAGGTCAAAAAATGTCGAATCGAGGATGGCAAGCGATTTTGGCACACATTTCAGGGGCACATTTGTAAAAACAACTCTCGAAAAAGGCTTAGGAAAATAATAGGTGGAGGGGTACAAAAACGTTCAAATATGCAATATGTCCTTCTCGCTATACGCTTGCAATTATTTAAGGTTTGCATGGGATAGCAGCTAAGTGACTTCAGTAGTGTCACAGAGTATAGGCCTATGATGAACTCTGGTGTTGTATCATTTTGTGTTACAAAATATGTATAAATATTTGCAACCTTCCATTCCCACATTTTGACTAACATTTTATCAACGTCAATTATTCTTTATATTTACCAACCTGCTGTGGTGGCCACCTTAATTACGAACAGCGTAATTCTACAGCCTGTCTAAAAAAAAAAAAATTGTGCAAGGTTAGAGCGCCCTCTCTGGCAATTAGAAAATACCGTTGTGACATAATGCTTATATCAACGTCAAGGGTGTAGTCTTAGCTCTCAAATGCCGTTTGTTCTGTTCAATTTGCTTCTTTAAATCTCGAGATATGTTTAGTTAAAGACAAAAGGGTAAAATCACAATTGTGCCACTTTTACTAGGGAAGAGGGCTTTACATGTAACAGTGATAGCATCAAGTTTATCAAGAGTTCATTCGTGAAATCAAAAGAATGCATCAATTACACAATGCACAATATTTTTGACTGTTTTATCATGATGCAGGAATCATGATTCTCTTTTTCCACTTTCCATATTCTGCTGTAAAAATGGATTTCACATTCCGCTGTTCTGCATGTGCATGTCAATGATTTTATCATGGTAAATACTGTTCTCGTATAGGCCTAGTCACTTAAGACATGTTAAAAGACAAACAAATATTGCGGACTTAAACATGTTAAAGGTTAATGAACGCGTATTACTTGTTGGGAGAGATATCAGACAAAATAATGCATGCGTGCTGATGTTGATGCGTCTAATGCATGCGGCCCGAAAGGGGAAGTGCATAGACGCATCAACATCAGCTATCATTGATTTACATGTACAGCTCTCTTCCCTAGTAAAAGTGGCACAATTGTGATTTTACCATTTCGTAGTTAAATAAACATATCTCGAAATTGGAACAAGCAACTTAAACATAACAAACGGCATTTGAGAGCTAAGACTGCGCCGGTGACGTTGATGTAAGCATTATGTCACAACGGTATTTTCTAATTGCCAAAGAGGGCGCCTTTCACTTGCACAATTTTTTTTTAGACAGGCTGTAGTTTAACATACATGTAGATCTGTGAGGCGAGGCGTAAACTTTTTGTGTAGAAAAAATGCAACCATGACAACGGTGAATATGGTTTGTTGGGAAACAAAACAATTATTTGCTAACTGCATGGTCATGACCTTGCATTGTTGGAAAAATACTTAAATTAAAGTTGCAACAAACAACGATAAAACATAAAGCAATAATTATAACTATTCTGCGTTGCATGTATTATTTTCTCCAGATCTTCTCAAATTCTCTCTGCTTGGAGCTTTGTGGGGGTTTCCCCGCGGGGTGAAGTGGGGTTTTTCAATCAATCAATCAATCAATCAATCAATCAATCAATCAATCAATCAATCAATCATTATTGATTGATTGATTGATTGATTAATTATTAATCAATCAATTAATCAATCAATCACTGACATTTATAGAGCGCCAAAAACCAAAAAGAAATTGCACTAAGGCGCTATATGAACATCCCAGCAAACACAAAAACGTTTTTAAAACGTTTTATATAAGTTATATTTTTGGTTTTGGTTTAGGTAAAAACGTTTTATTAACATTAAAATGTCGGGTTATATAAAGGTCATGAAATCGTTTTAAAACGTTTTGTACAAAAACACACTACAACAATATTTTAAAAATGTTTTCGAAATGTCATTGTAAACTATTTTTGCAAACATTTTTGGCCAAATATTTTGTCAACACTTAAATAACATTATGTTAAAATATTTGCACATCAGCAAACACAGAAATGTTCTTAAAATGTTTTTTATAAAACGTTTTAATAACATTTAAATGTCGGGTTATATATAGGTCGTGAAAACATTTTAAAAACGTTATTGTAAATATTTTGGGCAAACATTTTTTGCAAAATATTTTTTCAACCCCAAAATAACATTCTGTTTAGAATGATTTGTACCAAGATTTTAAAAATGTTTTTGGAATGTTATTAAAACGTTTTTATACCCTTTATATAACGCGACATTTAAATGTTTTCTGTAAAACATTTGTGTTTGCTGTGCAGTAAATCACTAACAAATGTTATTTAATGTTATGAAAACGTTTTATACCATTAATGTACCCTTTATATAACCCGACATTTAAACGTTTTCTGACAACCTTTTATAACCTTTTGCGAATGATGTCGAAAACGTTTTGTGTTTGCTGGGATGGGGCATGGGGGGGGGATTGATGCATGTTGTCATATTGAAGATAAACTGGTGAAACATAGTGCAAAAGTGGAACTATTAAATCTGGCCCCTTGGAGTGTTAATCGAGACTCGGGATAAACCAAATATATGACGCTCGAAACTTGAAATTTGAGACGGGAAACTCTATTTATGAGACTCTAAACTCGATATATTCGAAACTCGATATATTAGACTCGAAACTCGAAATATGAGACTCGAAAATTTGACTCGAGACTAGAGACCCGTACTCGATACTCCAAAGAGAGACTCGAAACTCGATATTATAAACTCGAAACTTGACACTCGATACTCGAAACCCTAAATTTGAGACTCGAAACTTGAATTCATAGACTAAAAATCTCGATATATGATAGGCCTACTCGTAACTTGAAATTTGAGACTCGAAACTCTATATCAAAACTCGATATATTAGGCTAGAAACTCGATATACAGGGTGTCTCAATAAAAACAGAACCTTCATTGCGCCCTCTTTTTCTCCTATTTCTGAAAAGTTGATCAAATGTATTTTGGTATAACGAAACCTTAAATCGTTAGCTTTAAGGTTACACAAAGAAACGTATAAAAAACGTATAAAAGACGTATAAAGTTGTTCTCTAAAACAGAGTTTTCTCAGTAATCAAATATCGCAGCGAGTGAAATGTTGGTGCATTATTTCAATCGACTCACAATTTTTGACGATATGCCCTCTTTGAGAAATATACCCGTTTTTCACTCTGTCCACGGATGAGGTTTGGATACATCAAAGATTAAAACGAAACACACGGTTAATGACATGGATAGATTAGGAATGCATTCACTATGAGCGAGGATCAACAGCTAGCCTCCAACATCTTCGCAACCGTATTACTGCTGCATTCGCGAGGGTACGGGTCTTTTTATATCTTTTCAGTTTCCGTAAGTTATGGAACACCGGTACACCACTCTTCGCCATACATACCGTACATTATCCCAGCCACATTTCCCTAACATAATATGAAATTAAAAAAAAAATATATATATATATATTTTTGCAGAGGCGACGGCGGGGTTCGAACCCACGCTGCACTGACCGGTACTATACAGTATTGACATAACACCAGCACCTTAGACCGCTCGTCCGTCAAGGCTTGATGATGTCATGATGAAAATTTAAAAATATAATCGCAACTTCATTACTTCAACATACCACGTGACAAGCAAAGACAGAAAACGTACCATATTTTGGAATTTTATTTGTTTAAAAACATTAATGTGTATTAATCGCTCCAATTGTTGATAACTGCGTGTTCTATATACAATAAACGAGCCTACACACAATAGTTTTTTCATACATTATATCGATTTTGACTCGCACGTGCTCGCCATATAGGCCCTACTAAAAGTATGTCGGTGTGGCGTGGCCTACCATTTTTCTTGTAGCTTCTTGTATACACGTCGATGTTTTCATCATTTATACAATAAATCCACATTCGACCCCTAATTTTATTTCAGGTCTATTTCCTGAATTTCAGGAAATAAAACATTAGATTACCATAAAAACGAAACAGTAATCATTGGCTGGGTCTAATGTCATTCTTACATGGAATTTTCAAGGTTTTTTCTATCGTCATTCTCGCTCAATTAAAAAAATATTTTGGCGTATATAAAATTGAAATAAAATTCTGTGCCTCATAAACGACATCAAATGTGCCACAATTGGGTATCACGAATCGTTATATATGATGTGCAGTTAATATTCATATTTTCTTTTATACAGAAGATGCTTCAGTTTTGACAGGAAAAATAGTTTCTTGAAAACCCTCTCACTCGGTTATTTCAAAACGGTAACCACGCTTCCCTAAATGTGCAATAAATTAGCATTAACATTTTTCTAATTCTAACAGCAAGCGTTTCTAAAATGCAGTATGGCGAAATGTGGTGTAGAACACCGGTGTCTGACCCAGGCGGCATAGGACACGCAATTCGGACGTACGAGGCTGGCGAAGATACAGGGCTGACAGCCCCATTCACAATACACGGTTAGCGATTATAAATGGACAATTAACATACTTGCAGTGGGGTACTTTGCAGAACCCCAACGGTTTTAGAGTAAGATAATTTTGCTTTGACACCACATAACAAATTTAGAATTGTTTGTGAAGATTTCATGATTATGTGTTAATCCAATGGCGACGTCAAAAATAGCGATATCGCATCCACCATCATCTGGTCTGACCGGTGTTTTAAATGATCTAGCGCCCTCTCGTCTTTGACACTGTACAATTGCACATGGGCTCTGATTAAATGATCAACTTTCTCTTGATATTGCTCTGGGATTGACAAATATTTTACATCATTTTACTTGGATAAGCTCCAGGATCATTCTGAACCAGTTTTTGATGACTTATTTTTCTCATCTAATGAGGAATATTTGTGGACATTTTGATATAGTGGATATCATATTTCATCACACTACTACTACTGTCTGTTCAATTAGCTTAGATTCTTGAATTTTTAAGATATTTGAAAAAATAAAAATTGTGGTCAAAGTCATCAAAGAAAAGTGTTAGCACAGCCTTAGACCTAACGTGATTTATACTTTTCAAATTCTAAAGTTCAATTTAAAACCCCATTTCTTTTCAATTTTGGTCTTTTCCAGCGATATTTTTATAAAAAGCCGTAGAACGTCGGGTACCATAAACTTTTTGGAATCATCCATTTAGAGCAGTGGGGACGAATGTCACAATGCGCAGAGATGGTATTTATTCGACCATCCGCATCAGGAAGTATTGTCCAGCAAAATATTTGCCAGTACTATAGGCCTATGCCTAATTTGTGTTGAAACCCTGTCGAAACATTACGTTATTATTTATGGGAACTAAGGTTTTCTAAAATAGGCCCAGCTTATATAAATAGGCCTACATTCCTTTTGAATTTATTACTTTTTATTTACTTATTTATTTATTTATTTATTTATCAAGTTATTTATTTATTTATTTATTTACTTATTTATTTATTGTGCGAATGGGTCTGAGAATGGGTCTTAGAAGGTGTAGGCCTATAGTCTTATTATAAAACTACACATTTAATTTCAATTTGTTATTTCGTTTTGTTTGTTGAATACAAACTGAAAAAACTGTGAAACAAAAGAACTTTTAATACAAGAAAATATTATTTAAAACAATCAGGTTATAGAAAAGCGAATGCTGATATTCTTGGGAAGGAATGGTGGTATTAAACAAAATTCAATTTACATTGTAAACCAGTTGAAATGAGAACGAATCCATAATTTTAATGTCCTTGTTTAGGAAAAAATAATGCTCAGAATAATGTTATGCATAAAACGTACTCGCGCCATATAATTTCGTGTAACAAAAACCGGTGGACCATCATATAGAACCTATCCAATAACGGATAACAATTGAAATGGCAGGACAGATTGGTGGACAGATTGTTTTGCTAAATTGGATAGGGTCTATGCCCTAAGTTGAGAATGGACCGTCCCACTCAATTTGTAAAAGGTCGCGAACCCTTTCGGTGGACCCAAGTAACTGCCCAAAATGAGGCAAAATTGAAAAGAAGTGGGGATCTACATTGAACTTGGGAATTTGAAAAGTATAAATCACGTTAGGTCTAAGGCTGTGCTAACACTTTTCTTTGATGACTTTGGCCACAAGTTTTTATTTTTTCAAATATCTTAAAAATTCAAGAATCTAAGCTAATTGAACAGACAGTAGTATATCTGCACTGTGCTACTGAGTATTGATTGTGTTTCACACCTACCACACTTGTACTCTTCATGGCTGGTATATTATTGTCTACCATTGTTATCTCCTTATTGATTGAGACTGTTACAATGTCTCCTCTTTCCTACACTAGAGAGGAGTTACTACAACTTAACTGTAATACATCTATCAACAGAGTTCCCCAAGATACCTATTACTAGGGATGCCCACTCTCAATACAGTTTCCACTAGAACGATTTTTCATTTACTGTGTGCGTGCACTCACACACGTATTGTCTATGGAGAAACTGATCGATACAAGAAATCCCAGGCATGTTAAATGGCGTACATACTTGTTTTGATCCAAATGTAGGCCTATATCAGGGTGTTTCAAGAAATTCCTGATTCCACCAGAAAACATTCACCAAACTTTTTCCTGTTTGGTCAGTAAATAGAGAGGACCTTCCTGCATGAAGAGATCAACTTTTTTAATGAAAAATTTAATGAGATGAGAACTACAACAGGTTGAAGTGACACCATTCCGTGCATCAGGTGTTCAAACGCAATTATCTCCAAATTTGGAGTGAATCAGACAAGCAAACTTACATACTCATAAAATTTAACTATTTATGAAGACAAAATGTGTAGGATGTTAAGAAATTTAAGAACGTTTAAGCCTACCGCGGCCCATCTCAAATCATGCACTTCCCCGTGCACTTCTTACTACCATGTCCATTTCATAGGGAGTATAAAAACCGGGGACCATCATGGCTTCCATGCACACAGTGTATTGCTCAATGTAGTAAAGATAAACTTTGAGTTGGAGCAAATTTCTCAAAATTGGCAGTGATTAATGTTACCAAACTTATGCCATGATGAAATATAATAATTTTTGAAGATAAAATGTGCTGACCGTAAAAGATTGAACAATGTTTAAGACTACCGCCATTCATTTGAAATAATGCACTTATTGTTCATCTCCTCTATGGAGATATTTTCCATGGCGGCCATCTATGATCATGCTTGGGTTTCACCAAACAAACCATGGGTTTTGAGGTCTTATATTTTTGTTGTATGTCAACAAAATCGATTAAATTTTCAGGATGATCTTATTTTCATGTTGTTATAAGCAAATATAATGTTCCAGATAACGCTAGTTAATAAATACATTAAGAAAAAGTACCTTAAAATTGCACTTTCTGTTAGTAATCCTTTTTGGACTTTTAACTTTTTAAAATGTTCTAGCAGCCCTATATAAAACCGTAACACTCAAAAGGCCATATCTCTGGAATGAAACGTCCGATTAAGATTATTTAAACGCCAAAATGTTTCTTTCATCAATTCCCAGCCAATAAGTTAGGTCTGAATCAATTTAAAAGTACTTCAATTTTTAGTGGACATGCCTACTATTACCAATTAAGGAACTTGGGTATATGTAGTGTTAAGCCTACAAAGCGGGGACATCGTGCCTTCGCCAAACAGCAAACCTCCATTCCTACGCTAATTACAGAACGAAAGGCAAACCATCATCCTAATCGAGGGGTAAACTTGTCAAATTTGAAACAACTGCCTAATTTGTACAAGCCACCCCCGACATGTCTCAATGCTTGTCTTTGGAACGTCCAATCTGCTGCAAATAAGACTACGCAGATTGCTGATTATATTCAAGAACATGATATTGATGTATTTATAATGACTGAAACCTGGCTTCATGATTATGATGCAGTCATCATTGGCGAACGCACCCCTCCCGGCTATACTTACCTCAACGTACCTCGCCCCTCCGGTACCCGTGGTGGTGGAATCGGCGTTGTTTTCAAAACACCCCTTAAACTGCGTCAGATTCCACAAGAAATTCACACTACTTATTTTGAACATGTATGCATCACCGACTTTACCAACCGCCTTACCCTCGTTGTAATATACAGACCTCCTCCTTCTCGTGACAATGGCTTTCGTACATCTGACTTTTTAACTGAATTTGACTCCTTTGTTGATGATATATCTGTGTCCCCCAGAAAATTACTGCTTGTTGGCGATTTCAACATACACTGGGATGAACAAAACAAATGGGATGTTAAAAAGTATGCCTCCATCATCTCCTCTGTTGACCTCCAACAGCATGTTGACAAACCAACCCATCGATCTGGACACATATTAGACCATGTTTTGTCATGTCCTGATGATGAATTAGTGAGTGATTTCCATGTCCAGGAGATGCTTGTGACTGTTCACCACTGTGTCCTTTTTAGAATCAATCTTCCGAAACCTTTGCCGCAAAGAATTACCCAGACTGTTCGCAATTACAAGAGTATTGATGCCGAACAATTCTCTCACACACTGTCTAACAAACTGAAAACTGTTCCAGTAGTCGACAATGTTGACGATTTGTTCAACTGGTACAATTCATGTACAGTTGACGTCATAGACCAATTTGCCCCAGCTACTACTCGCAGCCGCGCTATAAGAAATCGCATGCCATGGTATAATGATAGTGTCCATGCTGCTCTCAGGGAGAGACGAAGAGCTGAAAGGAAGTGGCAAAAAACTCGCTCTGATGAAGATCGTGATCGGTTTTTGACCATAAACAGTTCAGTCAATGTGTGCATCTTAGAAGCAAAACAATCATATTTCACTGACAAACTTGCAGATGCTGACAATAAGACCGTTTTCAGCACTGTGAATCATCTCCTTAACAAGCAGGTGCGTCATTCTTCGTGCTCATGATGACCCCAAGGTGCTTAGCAATACATTTTCCAAATTCTTTGTCGCAAAGATTCGTAAGATTCGTGATGACTTGCATGCAGGTATTTGCGACCCGGCTAATGATGTTCCATGTGACAATTGTCCCCAATTCACTCAATTCCATCCTTTAACGGAAGATGAAGTGTTGCGCGTGATCTCCAAGTCATCTAATGCCTCGTGTCTGCTTGACCCTGAACCAACATGGCTGCTTAAGGACCATATACAATACCATCTCCCTGCACTAACAGCTATTGTCAATGCATCCTTAACATCCGGTGTGTTTCCTAAAGCTGCCCACTCTGCTGTTGTTTCACCACTAATCAAGAAACCTTCTCTTGATAAAGACAATCTCCAAAATTACAGACCAGTCAGCAACCTATCACACTTAGCTAAAGTCATAGAGAAATGTGCTTCTGCTCAACTTGTTGAGCACTTTAATACCAATGAACTCACTGATCCCCTCCAATCAGCTTATAAAGCTAAGCATAGCACGGAGAGTGCACTGATCAAAGTCACCAAAGACATTACTTCTGAGATTGATTCTAAGAAGGTTGTTTTACTGGTTTTGTTAGACATGAGCGCGGCATTTGACACTGTCGATCACAAAATCTTGATAGACCGCCTCAATAAGCGTTTTGGAGTTTGTGGTGTGGCATTAGAGTGGTGCCGTTCCTATTTGCAAGGATGGTCAAGTCAATATAGGTGGCCATCTATCTGATCCAGTCGTTGTTGAATTTGGAGTTCCTCAAGGATCGGTACTCGGTCCTTTGAAATTTACCATCTATACTACACCAGTTGGTGATATCGCACGCAAATATGGTATTTTATTTATTTATTTATTTATTTATTTATAACATTTGGCAAAAAGCACAGGCAATACCCAATAGTGCTCAAAGAGCACTAAATTAAAGGGAAGCCCTACATACAAAGCGAACAAAATAAACTGAAAAGCAAAAACAAGATAAAAAAGACAACTATTGGAGGGTTTTAACTGCAGCCCTGAAAGCGGACAAGGTGGGACAACAGACAACATTTTCTGGCAGCGCATTCCATAACATAGGACCAAGGTGGAAGAAACTTCTTTGACAAAGTGTGAGGCGGCTGAAAGGTGGGTAAAGAGCTCGGGAATGGTTACATCTTGAGTTGGAACGCGAATGAGGAGTGAATACATTAGGAGCAGATGAAAGGCCGGCAAGAATTTTGAACACATGGCGCACCGTAAAGGAGTCGCGACGGGCCTCAAGAGAGGGGAGGTTAGTTTGGGAAAGAAGGCTGTCATGATCCAGGTCCCAAGAATGTAATATGACCCGGCAGGCAAACCTCTGAACAGATTCCAGGCGGTTGGTTTGGGTTTTGGTGAGTGGGTGCCAGGTTGAGCTGCTGTACTCAAGAGCTGGACGGACCAGAGAAATGTACAAGGTGCGACGAAGATGTTGAGGAGCAAGGTGGAAGTTCCTATGTATCATGCCAATCATCCGACGAGCCTTCTTACAAAGGACATCAATGTGAGTGTTCCAATTTAATTTACTAGAAATGTGAATGCCAAGGAAGGTGATGTCTGTCACTCTATCAATGGGTTGGTTGTTAAGTTTTAAAAGAAGGTCCGGGTAGGGGTTGATTTTGGTGGAGATAATCATGGTTTTGGTTTTCTTAGCATTGGCTTGAAGTAGATTGCAAGAAAACCAAACGGAGATTTTGGTGATGTCCTCTTGAAAGTCGGCTAAGTCCTGGTGGTTGTTGATTGGCTTGTACAAAGTTGTGTCATCCGCATATAGAACTAATTTGCTACCTGCAGAAAATGGGATGAGAGATGTGTTGTTGATAAAAAGCAAGAAATTCACTACCACTTGTACGCTGATGACACCCAGTTATATACGTCTTTCGATCCTCGTATCCCGGGTGAACTTGATTTAACTCTTGCCAATCTAACAGCATGCATTGATGAAATTCGATCTTGGATGGCCTCCAACTACCTCAAATTGAATGATTCCAAAACAGAATTCTTCGTTGCCGGCTCTGTCTACAGCCTCAAACTTCTCCCACCGCTTACTCTCAACATAGGTACATCCATGATCATACCATCTCAAGTTATCCGCAATCTTGGCGTACTTTATAACCAGACAATGACATTCACTAATCACATAAACCACCTCCGCCAAACTATCAATTTTCATATCAAGAATCTGTGGCGCATCCGTAGTTTCATTGACTTTAACACCTGTCATCATGTTGCACGAGCCTTAATAACATCAAGGCTTGACTACTGTAATGCTCTCTTTACTCATCTGTCTGCCACAGACATTTGTCGACTTCAGCGTCTCCAAAATGCCGCCGCAAGAGCCATCTTTGCTGTTGGTCGGAGAGTTGACGCTGCCTCACTGCTGGTCAAATTACACTGGCTCCCCATCTCAAACCGCATTACTTTCAAGCTTCTGCTGTATGTTTACAAATCTATGCATAATCTCGCTCCTGTGTACTTATCTGACTGTTTCACTCAATATGTTCCTGGCCGACCTCTCAGATCATCGGGTGATACCACTCGCTTGGCAATTCCCAAAGCAAGTATCACTGCCTTTGGTGAAAAGCGATTTCACATCATTGCTGCCCAAGCCTGGAATGAACTCCCATTGCAATCAGATCGGCTCCATCCATTGATTCTTTCAAGAGACTGTTGAAATCATATTTATTCTGATGTATTTTGTATTATATTTATGTATTATGTTTTATGATATTTGTACACGCTATGGTACTTTTGTGTATAGCGTTCTAAATGCAGTAAATGCAGTGTATTACAATTGATTCACATTATTATGACAAAATGCCAATCCGAATGAAAAGATCATTTTTTGTGTAAAAACGTTGAAAATCACAAAAGGTCCGCTTATAAGCATGTCGCACCCCAATGCACCTGTGCAGGGCCGCAGTGTCGCCCTTCCCTCGTATCAATGTCTATCTCCCTATTTTGCTTCCTAACCAAATACCTTCAAAATGCTTCTTCTGCCACATATTACATAGCACAATGACGTCACTTACACATGTGCATCGGCTTAACCCAGTGCCCATCACTTGCACACAGAAGGTCATTAAGGGGGTAAAATCTTACAATTGCATTATCTGGACATCTGTAAGGGATATGGGGCTTAAACTCAGTGAGAATAAATCTCATGACCAGGGGAACATTTTGCAGGGGTCAGGTCAAAGGTCATGCAGAGGTCAAATTTTAGAAATGCATTTCCTGGACATCTGTAATGGGTGCATGGTTCAAACTTGGTGACAACAAACTTAATGATCTGGGAAACATTTTCGAACACTTTGCAGGGGTCAGGTCAAAGGTTATCTGGGTCAAATCTTATAATTTCATTTTCTGGATATCTGTAAGGGGTATGGGCTCACACTCAGTGACAACAAATCTCATGACCAGGGGAACATTTTGCAGGGGTCAAGTCAAAGGTCATGCAGAGGTCCAATCTTAGAAACGTATTTTCTGGACATCTGTAAGGGGTACGGGTCAAACTCGGTGAAAACAAACTTGATGACCAGGGGAACATTTTTGCAACATATTGCAGGGGTCAGGTCAAAGGTCATCTGGGGTCAAATCTTAAAATTGCATTTTCTGGACATCTGTAATGAGTACGGGACTCAAACATGGTGACAACAAACCTCATAACCAGGGGAACATTTTTGGAACATTTTGTAGGCGTCAGATACCTCCATAACACCAACACGCCCAGCTAGGTTTGTGGTCTATGACCACCATTTGCCACTAGTTCTCTTTCTAGTCTTCCCGTCTCTCCCTCTCCTCTCTTTCTTCCTCACCCCTCCCACTCTCACTTGTTCAGTCTAAAAAAGTATCCCCTCCCTCCCTCACTCCTCTCCCTTGGGAAATTTATCAGTATGATCCATGACTGAAAATAAGCTCTGCAAAAATAAACACGAGTCTTGCATTATAGGCCCCAACGCACTGAATGGTCTATTGTTCTATTGTGTCCGATTTGAGCGCTGACATATTGGAAAATGTTGCGTCCAATTTTCGAAATTGGGTGACTTGTGCTTTGGCAGTGTAAAATACATCTGACTGGGCGTTTTAAATACGTAACGCATGAAAGGCATTGGCATCATCGAATGGCTGCCTATAGTGCTGTTAGTGTTAGGGGTGTGTGTGTGTGGGGGGGGGGGGGGGGGGGGTGTTTAGTTTCTATAATAATTATTTTAAAGCCTACATTTATTTGTCATTCATTTCTTTTCCTTTCTCTGTACTTGCTAAAGTATCACTCCCTCTTCTTATCTCCCTTCCCTTCTCCACCCCCTCTTACGTTTTGTCCCCTCTCATTCCTATCATTTTCCTTACCTTTTTATTTATTTACGTCTATTTATTTATTTCTCTTTATTTCTTCCTCTTTCTCTCTTCCTCCAGTCCCCTCTCATTCTTCATATCCCTCCTTCAACCTCATTCCTCCCAAGACCTCTCACAGAAGAGCTGCCCCCCCCCTTCAGTACGCCACTGATTATGACATTCTCCTTCTTAAAATAAAATAAAATAAAATCTCAATTTGTAAAACAACTTTTATATAGGCCTATACCGGTATACTTATTATATGTTACATGTATACGTAGCTCCCGGGACGTAGCTATTTAATACCATTATAGACATGGCAGCCATGATGTGTAATCATTCAGCAGGCGCATTCAATTTATTTAAATGAAGCACCTAATGTCAGTGGGGTGACAACGAACTATGCATTAGCGGCTAATGTGTGCCTTTTGTGCTTACGGCTACTCAATCACACCCTTGGGTTTATGTATAACAATAGGTACTTTTCATTCCGTTAAGCGCTTTCACGCGACTTGCATTTGATCACTTATTGACAGTAGCCTCCTAGGTAAAGCGTTAATACACTGTCGGGTCAGCTTACCGATTTAATGGTGGAAGCCCTTTGTCCCAAACAAAAGGTACCTTTCGATGAATAGCTTGTCAGATTTCAAATCGGCACAAGGTTTCAATGCGTTACGTAATCTATTTCCTCTCTATCTTATAATAGCTCCATGATAGGCCCAACCAATTATCAGATTAGCTTGCGAATGAATATAATAAATTATCTTTGCTCCAATGCAATTCTTTTGTAGTGCATTTCAATATAAAACATGATTACCAAATCGCCACTTGTACGCGCCTCATTGGGAGATATTTGGCAATTTCAGACGCTTGTTCATGATGCAGTCATGTATACAGTAGAATTCATCTCGACCTTTGCAGGACTTAAACCCCATTAAAAGCTATTAAACCAAGATAACACTCATTGAAACAGCTCAACTGCCCAGCAAACACAAAACGTTTTCGACATCATTCGCAAAAGGTTGTCAGAAAAGGTTTAAATGTCGGGTTATATAAAGGGTATATTAAGAGTATAAAACGTTTTCATAACCTTAAAAAACATTTTTTGATTATCTACTGCTCAGCAAACAAAAATGCTTTACAGAAAACGTTTAAATGTCGGGTTATATAAAGGGTATTCTAAACAGAATGTTACTTTGGGGTTGAAAAAATATTTTGCGAAAAATGTTTGCCCAAAATATTTTCAATAACGTTTTAAAAACGTTTTCATGACCTTTATATAACCCGACATTTAAATGTTATTAAAAGGTTTTAAAAAACATTTTAAGAACATTTCTGTGTTTGCTGGGTTCAAATATTTTAACATAATGATATTTAAGTGTGGACACAATATTTGGCAAAAATGTTTGCAAAAATAGTTTACAATAACATTTTTTGAAAACATTTTAAAAATATTGTTGTAGTGTGTTTTCATACATAACGTTTTAAAACGTTATCATGACCTTTACATAACCCGACATTTTAATGTTATTAAAACGTTTTTACCTAAACCAAAAGCCAAAATATAACTTATTTAAAATGTTCTTAAAATGTTTTTGTGTTTGCTGGGTGATTAAATCGGATCTTCTCTGGTTGTGCACAAGTGTCTGTTTTACATGTGCGATATCGCAATAAAGCTGGTATTATAGCTTCAGTTGGGTAACCGATTATAAAGGAAACGAAAGGAAACAATGGTATGTGTACCTTTGTTCACGAAATGAGACAATGGCCTGCTTTTTGTAAACCAGCATTCTTGAAAATGAGCAACATAATGATTGTTGACTTAACACGGTTTGGAAATAATTTCTTCATATTTCATGTTATCTGTCGTTTACATATCCTTCCTAAAACACAAAAGTGCGACCCTCTCCAAACACCTAAATTAGCTAAAAATTTAGGACATGTTACAAAACTATATTTTGTAGAATTTCATAGAATAGTTTAAATGTAGCTTGTACCGTTTTTTGTGGCATCCTTCAGAACGGAGCGGTCCGTTACCAATATAGCTCAATATTTTCGGTCAAATCTCCATTCAATTAACACGGGGAGTTGGCTAGCTATGAGCTAGCTATGCTTTATACCCTCACTCATATTCTACGAAAGTGCGACCCCTTCTGAACATCTAACCTAGCTGTAATTTTAGGTCATGTTAGAGAAATATATTTGCTAGAAGTTTGGAGAATAGTTTAAATATTGGCTGGTTATTTTTCACACAGTGATGTTAACTAGGCAATGCCCGTATACCTATAACATACACTGTTTGTAGAGGTCACGCGTCAATAGTGAGAGCACTGTGTATTGTGTATAGGAAAACGGACAGTAACTGCAGTATGTTCATCGCCAATTGAAAGACTTTTGCTTATAACTTGGCAACATGGTTATATATATATTTCAATGCAAGAGCTACTTACGTCTATACGTAAGTGCATATACACCAAACACAAGTTAATTGAAGCCGTACAATTTACCGCGAATTTAGGACCGTAAAATTTAGATTCTTCTTTTGTCTAGATTAGCACCCAACCTCTCATCTCAAGGTTTTATGTCAAAAATTAACATAACTTACCAAAACGAAAACTGAAATTCACGAGCTTCAAATTATCAGTAACTAACAAAAAGGCTACCACAATGACTTACAAAAACGGATACGGATACGGAAACGGAAACTGAAAAGATAAAACGATAAGATAAAATTTGATACCTGTCACCATGCTGTTCATTACGCGGAGCCAGTAACATCCTCGTTCCAAAGAGAGAGAAAACTTGTCAAAATTAACGTTTACTATGGATCAATACCAGCGTTTGATGAGTGTCAAAAACTGTCAATGCAATATTGCCGTGCATGGCCTGTGTGACGTATTTGAATTTAAATACTCAAATACAATTTCATATTTTCCCACATAGATTTTGAACTGCTTATGTCATGGAGCCATACAGCCCGTTCAAGCAAGATGACACCAGTGTTCAGATATCTCAACCCCTGCATGGTCAGGTCACAGTAGTGAGCAGTCAACCAGTAACAATGGTCAGTAGCACACTGGAAATGAGGCATGTACCTCTTTCTTTCATTTTCCCTCCTATAATTTCTTCTACAATCCGTCTCTTCCATTTTTCCTCAATCATATTTTCCAATATTTAGCTTCTTATGCCCTTTTTTAGACAAAGAGTCCCATACAAATATATGGTTTTTAGCCCTTTTTGGTCAAAAAGGTCCAAATTTGGAAGGAAAAAAATTTCCACTTTTCCAAATCCGCCCCAAGTCCACTTTTTTCATCATCACCTGTATATTAATTCGTCGTATTTTTGTGTCACCCTAGACGGTTATTGACGGCAATGTGAATCTCCCTCGTGGTGTGCCAAGAGACTGGTCAACACCATTGTGTGGTTGCTTTGAGGACATACCCGGATGTAAGTAAATACCGTTGATGTATTGGATGAAGGTATAATACACCAGTTAATTTAAGGGGGTACTACACCCCTGGGGTAAATTTGTGACTATTTTTGCATTTTTCTCAAAAATTATAACACACTGGTAACAAAAGTCATGTATATTATTGGGGCAAGGAATCCAATTACTACACTGAAATTTCAGTGATTCAAGACAAGCGGTTCAGTTTATATGATAGAAAATGAGGTACATCCTAGCGGTACCTTATTTCTTATCATAAATAATGAATCGCTTGCCTTGGGTCACTGAAATTCCAGTGTAGTAATTGGCCCTATAATATAGGTAACTTTTGTTACCAGTGTGTTATTAGTTTTTGAGAAAAATGCAAAAATAGACACAAATTTATTGAAGGGTGTAGTACCCCCTTAAGTAAAAGAATGGGTATACCACGATTGTTTGAAGGCATGTACTGTATTCATTAATTTAAGCAAAGTTGAACACTGATGGCGCTATTTATCTTAAATCTTGTTGGCATCTTTAGGGTAGACACTTGTAAATGGCAAAAAACCATCATAAAATGAGTAAGATATTTGTCAAACTACTTTCTATCATGAAATGAAAGGAATAACTCCTTATTGGGCTAAATTATATGTAAATAGCGCCCTCAATTTACACACAAATGAACAGTTTACAGAATATAAATAACCACAAAAAGGCAGAAAATGAAGTAAAATTTGATAAAGAAAAAAAATTAAAGTTTAAATTATATGTGTATATCAGTGTGATATACGGTGTCTGATCTCCGCCAAACTCCCCCTTTTATAATTCATCTCCCCAAATTTTCAGTTTTCCCCTTTTGCGAAATGCTTTCCCCTTTTTCAAATATTTCCCCGTTTAACTTTCCCCTTTTCAAATAGTTTCCCCTTTTCAAATAGTTCCCCTTTTCGACTTTCCCCTTTTCAAATAGTTCCCCTTTTCGACTTTCCCCTTTTCAAATAGTTCCCCTTTTCGACTTTCCCCCTTTTCAAATAGTTCCCCCTTTTCGACTTTCCCCCTTTTCAAATAGTTCCCCCTTTTCGACTTTCCCCCCTTTTCAAATAGTTCCCCCTTTTCGACTTTCCCCCTTTTCAAATAGTTCCCCTTTTCGACTTTCCCCTTTTCAAATAGTTCCCCTTTTCGACTTTCCCCTTTTCAAATAGTTCCCCCTTTTCGACTTTCCCCCCTTTTCAAATAGTTCCCCCTTTTCGACTTTCCCCCTTTTCAAATAGTTCCCCCTTTTCGACTTTCCCCCTTTTCAAATAGTTCCCCCTTTTCGACTTTCCCCTTTTTCAAATAGTTCCCCCTTTTCGACTTTCCCCTTTTCAAATAGTTCCCCTTTTCGACTTTCCCCTTTTCAAATAGTTCCCCTTTTCGACTTTCCCACTTTTCAAATAGTTCCCTTTTCGACTTTCCCCTTTTCAAATAGTTTCCCCTTGTCGACTTACCCCCTTTTCACATAGTTTCCCCTTTTCGACTTTCCCCTTTTCAAATAGTTTCCCTCTTTCGACTTTCTCCTTTTCAAATAGTTTCCCCTTTTCGACTTGCCCCTTTTCAAATAGTTTCTCCTTTTCGACTTTCCCCTTTTCAAATAGTTTCCCCTTTTCAACTTTCCCTTTTCATATAGTTTCCCCTTTTCAATCCCCCTTTTCAAATAGTTTCCCCTTTTTTAATTTCCCCTTTTCAAATAGTTTCCCCGTTTTCAATTACCCCTTTACAAATAATACCCTTTTATTTTCACCCATTTTGTAAATAGTTCCCCCTTTTACAAATAATCCCTTTAACTTTCCTCCCGCTTTTCACAAATAGGTTCCCATTTTAAATAGTTTATCCCTTTTTAAATAATACTCCCTTTTTGTTTTTAATACTCCCGTTTTGTTTGGTACTCCCCGTTTTCCGTGCGTAGGCTTTACCAGTAAGCCTGGACCCTGGAGAGTACCGTGCACTCACTACAGCTCATTTCGCTACATCCATTATTGGAAAGGCGTTCTATATGAATTTGGATACCAACGTAGGTAGATTTATAGCCTGTTGTGCAGAGTGCACTACACTAAATCCTTCCGCATTTGGTGTAACCCTTCATAGTTCCGGTAAAAAATAGCGCCTATGCGAAATATATCGGCGTCCCAAGGGAACCAAATTTGAGTGACTCTTGGTTGTTTTGATAAAAACGATAGAATAGGAGCTCAACATTACAAATCTGTTCAGAAAATGTTCCGAATCGAATGTACATGGGCAATAGGCCCTCGGAACAATATCATGGCCGGAACTGGTAAGGAGGCGAGAGTGTCGGCTGAAATTCGGGATGGCGCTGTTCAGGAGTTCGTATCTTTTAAGCTTGTCTCAACTTGTCCCAAAAATCATATTTAAATAAAAGTTTAATCTTTATTTAAGACGTTGATTCGATCAAAATATTAAAAATGTTGTTACATGGGGTAGAAAAACAAACTTACTTTCTTGTATTTTCCCGTGTATTTCAATGGGACGATTATTTAGTGGTGTGCGCCCTGCAAGCGCCGCTAAATTCAATGGGTTAGGGATCCGTCAACTTTTATGCACGTTTATAGAGGGGCTGTACAAAGAGCAAATCCGATATGATTGATAAACCAAATGATGTTCAGAATGTTAAACGGTGAAACTGGCATGCATAAATATTTATGCTGGTCAAATTCATAGCAATGATGTTTGAAAGTCTGTGAAGAACTTGTCTATAAACAGGGATATGTCAGAGACAACAAACAACTGGCTGCCATTGTTACAGAAGCCTAGATAATAAGAATTGTTTGTGCTATATTATTCAAAAGGTTTTTTTTTAAGTTAGCACCAAAGTTTAAAACAAGCGGTCTTAACAGTGAAATGACAATAAAAGCATACATTTATAAAACGGGCCTGGACAAAATGGGCATTGCATATTTATGACAAGTGTGGCTGTGTGATTTTATGCAACTTTATTTTTAAGCCAGTTCCGAGTAATTTTCGCTATTCTTTGTTTGTCAACAATTCCGTTAACAATAAAAATGTGCTTTCTAATCAAAGGCTCTATGGCGTATGTTCAATTGACCAGACAAATGAACCAGGGACTTCGGTCAGTGGTGCACGCCTCAAAAATCCAAAAAGAATTAGTAGGCCCTATTATGTTAGATGGAGAATTAAGTAGCAATTAAGCCTAGTCTTTTTTAAAGTCGAGACAAGTCCAAAATAATAACGATTAATAAGCCAATCGAATTGATTCGAATTCCAAACTCCTGGCCTTTTCCTGGGTCTATATTTAGTTGCATGATATAATTCAGATTATGATTTTTCTTAAATGTAGATCTATATAGAATTCATAAATTACACAATAAGTATCATTTTATTCATTTTATTTAGCTCGAAAGTAAAAAGGAGGATATTTACAAAACGGGTGAAAGTAAAAGGGGATATTTACAAAACGGGTGAAAGTAAAAGGGGATATTTAAAAAAGGTGAAAGTAAAAGGGGATATTTACAAAACGGGTGAAAGTAAAAGGGGATATTTACAAACGGGTGAAAGTAAAAGGGGATATTTACAAACGGGTGAAAGTAAAAAGGGGATATTTACAAACGGGTGAAAGTAAAAGGGGATATTTACAAAACGGGTGAAAGTAAAAGGGGATATTTACAAAACGGGTGAAAGTAAAAGGGGATATTTACAAACGGTGAAAGTAAAAAGGGGATATTTACAAACGGGTGAAAGTAAAAGGGGGATATTTACAAAACGGTGAAAGTAAAAGGGGATATTTACAAAACGGGTGAAAGTAAAAGGGGATATTTACAAAACGGGTGAAAGTAAAAGGGGATATTTACAAAACGGGTGAAAGTAAAAGGGGAAATTTAAAACGGGGAATTATTTGTTAAAAGGGGGAACTATTTACAAAATGGGTAAAAATAAAAAGGGGAACTATTTACAAAAAAGGGGAAATTAAAAAGGGGAATTATTTGTAAAAGGTGGGGGTAAGTAAAAATCGGGGAATTAATAATAAAAGGGGCATTTGGCGGAGATCAGACACCGTAGTGATAACTGTTAGTATTGTAAACGTCTAGAATTATTTTAAAAAATGTAATGTTTGGTTAGAAAAATGTCCGTGAATATGCAGGGCTCAAATTTTAGCATTGAGCGAATATGGATAAAACCAGCTAACTGTATTCCTCTTATTATTAGGATTCGATCATCAAAAGTATAGTTTGACATGTCCGATGAACAGTTCTTGAGTTATAGGCATAAAGGTCAAATATCAAATTTTAGTCTCCACCATTGTCCACAGTGGTAAAAAATGCTCAGATTTGCAAAGTGGTCTCAAATTGTTCTGTTTGGAAACAAATTTTAAACAAAGAATAGTTTACCATAATAATTAAACCGGAACCAAACCAGAGTCGTACTGGAGTCACCGAGCCAGGGGGATTTTCCAAATCGTTAGTCAGCCGCTCGGGCTACTATAATAAAATGACTACCGGGACAAATGCGTGTAACTACGCTAAAATGTGTCAAAATTAGGACAATTTTGTGGCCTACAACCGGGCCAAAGGAATCTACATTACCACAATTTGTCCCGGTCCCGGTATTTCGGCTATAACTCTCCCGGTCGGTAGGCCTCTGAACTGCCAGTTTCTGAAATTAAATTAACTTTTGGACAAATTTCACCAATTTTATTATTAATTTTTTTGTGTCTCTTAAATTGAATAGGTTTGCTGGGACTGTTTTGTAGTCCCTGTCATCTTGCTTGCCTGGCTTCAGATATGGGCGAACCTTGCTGTACTGCTTGCTGCGCAGGACTCCTGGCAATGAGGTCCCACTTCCGGGGCAAACATAACATACAGGTAAATAAAGTAACAAACAAAAGAGAAAAAAGAATATCAAATTCGGTACCTTTCAGTGAGTTTTATCATAGAGTCCCGGCATAGTACTTATAACCAGGGGTGACACTAAATTCCCGTTTGTTCTTTTTTGCAACGCAAACCTATGACGATTTCCGTTGGTTTGCTATAGCTAAAGTTAGGCGAGGTATCGATCGGTTAAGAAAATTTCGACAAGTGGCGTAGGGTGGACAAAGGGGAGAGGGCTGCCCCTTTGTTTGCCCCCCGGCTACGCCACTGCTGAACACTCGGCCACTTAGGTCACTTCATCGTAACCAGGTGTTATTAGGGGGTGGCAAGGCAAATTTCAAGGGGGCAAACTTGGTCGTACCCTCTGGGTAACTTGTATCGGCCCCCGTCACCGTTGAGTGATGGTTGGTTTACTCTGATGTAAATTGACTCCTTCACACCCCTTTCAAACTACTTTTCAAGGTATCCCTGATCGTCTGTAACTTGTTTATGGAACAATTAGAAGAGGAGGCCATAAGATCAGCTCCTCACCTCCATTATGGTGGTTCCGTTATGTGGATGATACCCATACAAAGCTAGAGAAATAATATGAAATGAAAAACGGCAACTGTCTAAGAAAAATGTAATGTAACTTACATATACTTACTGGAGTTACTTATGACTGTTTCTTTCAGGGTTCTCTCATCAACGACTGTTGTACCGTGTATTGGTGTGGTTTATGTGCGTCTTGCCAACTAAAACGTGAACTCGACAGCATGAAGGCTGGTCGCGCAGCTCCCTAATTCTAGGAAACGAACGGCGGGAGATCTAGGTGTACGAGAAGTGCTCATCGGCCGGCAACGTGCAACGGTCTCCGTTTTGAATTTGAAAAAGATGAGCCTGATACTTACAAAATATATAGAGAGTATAATAAATCTGTTACGGTCATGCCGATTACCAGTGGCGTGCCTGGGTTTTTTTGGGGTGGGGTGGGGGGGGGGGGGTGAAAGACAAAAGTGAGCATTTTAATATTTGGCCCAAATTTCCCGGAAGTCTGCTCAAATTTCATACTATATATAAAGGAAAGCTGATATTGGGTTAATTTTTGCGAAGCGCGCAGAAATGTGCAATTTTACACTATCTTAAGCTATTCTATGCCAATAATCAAATCGAGGTGTTTACCGATGTGTGCATGCGTATTAAGAACAATAAAGACTATTATTTTTCATTTATTCTTTGAGTTGTCAGAGGGCAATCGCCCCCCGGCTCCCTCCACTGCACCGGTCAGGCACGCCACTGGTGATTTCATTAAGAGCCTATTTATTTTTTTAATCAGATATAGTTGCAGTCAGTAGGACATGATAAGTGTTTTTTGTTAAGGTGGGAGAAAAAGTCTTATACCTCAGCAAACCCGGGCAGCAAACACAAAACGTTTACAGAAAACAAAGCAATACCGGTAATTTGCCTCACATTTGTCACAACAAAGTCCTCATCTTTTGGAGGTTCTACTTTTGGCACGATAGCTCCAAATCGGCTATGTGGTTTTCTTTCATTTGACCTCATTATTTTGGCTTAAAATGATCAAAAAAACCAAAAAAACCAAAAAAACAACTCCTTGACAGTTGTTAATATTATGTAATAATTTTTGGCAAAGAATAAAAACATTAAGATTTGACCGAAATCAAAATCATACATTATGGATTTAAATGTCGAGTTATTATGTTAGTTAGTTTAGTTTAGTTTATTCTTTCTTTATTGAGGGTAACAACTTCAGTGACCAGCACTGCTTTCCAAGCAGGCCCTCAGTCAATACAAAACATATCATAATATAATAATAGTACACAAAAGTGATACAATACGGTATAAGATATACAAAAAAAAAATGCAATCACAATTATGAATTCATAGACTATACACATTTTAACATGAAATGAGAACATTTGTTTTGAATTGTCTCAAAGACATATTTTCATCCATATCAGTTCGAATCATTGGTGATAAACTGTTCCAAATATGAGCAGCTCTGACGTGAAAGGTACGTAATCCAGAATTAGTGTTGTATTTTGGAACAATCAATGTATTAGACGAATGATTTCTGGTTACATGAGAATGAGTATTATGAACAAATTCAAACTGAGATGATAAATATGAAGGACTAAGATTTCTTAAACATTTAAGTGGAATATTTTCTAAGCACCATGCGGCCTGTACACAAAGCTGAAAGATGAAGGTCAGCCAAATCCAATGATATTTGGTATGTAGTCTAGCTAGGTCAGATGGTTCACAACTATGATAGTAAAAAATCAGGTGACCCCCTGGGGAAATTCCATGACCCCTAAAATTGGCCCTCTTTTGACCTGCCTCAGAATTGATACAGCTTAAAATGAACAACATTTGACATCATGAAAATGTCCTTTGAAATAACCTGGGTCTGACAGAAAGTTGAACATATTGGAATTGAACTATGCTTTATAAGATGACCTATTCAGAAAAATTTATTTCTTTTGATATAATTACGTAATATCATCGTGGAATTTGGGCAAAAACAGGATTTTTCATAATTTTGAAAGTAGCGAAAAAAGAGCATTTTCAAATCACATTTTCTGCTATATTCAGGCTAACATTGGATCAAACCTTTTGGATAAAATAACCAACATGTTGTACTTCTGAAATATGTTTAAATTAGCGTGGGACTTTTTTCCTATACTGCAGGGGAGTTTGTTGATTTTGGCGGATTTTCCGTTTCTTGCTTTTTTTTGTTGTAGAAAACGTTTTCCAATGTATAAACATACTAATTATTTTACATTCACAATACGGCTTCAATTCTCAACCAAGGTTATTATTGATTTAAGTTTGATAACTATTTTCATGTGGATTTTGCTCTTTTATTATAGTGGAATTTGTTAATTTTCATGGAATTTGCATATGAATCTCCCTGCTAACTAATGATATGAAACTCGGGTTTCCTAGATTGATATGATATTTATTTTAATTGCTGATTTTAGAAATATGTTTCTAATAACAGAATGTGTTTTTTTAATGGAATTTGTTTTTTCCAAGGAATTTGTGTCTTTAAACATATTTTCGAAAGTGGAATTTGCAACCAACATTACACTGTTTAGGTAATAAATCATATTTAAAATAAAATTGACTAATATTTAGTTAACTGTTAGATCAGGCAAAAAACAACAACACATTTATAACAAAACAAAACAAACACCACGCCATACTTCATATAATATCTACTACCAATGCAATGGAATTTTCATTTCTTTTCAAAGGCGAATTTGATAATATGAGTTATCTATCAAATAACATGTACAGGTACTTCAAGCATTGTCTAAAATTGAATGTGAATATGTACATGTAATGATGTACGTTTACAATATCTCATTGAGCGTGAGACTCACGCATTCGGGGACTTTATCAGATGTCAGATCTATTGCCATTTGGTCTAATACCATTTGGTCTAATACCCATTTTATCTACAGACTTGACATTTAGTATGGAATATTTTCTCGCAAAATTCGAGGACTGGGCTGGAATTTCGGACTTTATGCAAAATTGTTCTGTTATTATCAAAATCAAATGTATAGGGTTTGAGGTGATATTTCCTAAACTTCGTCAGCAATTGGCATTTATCACATTTGAAATACACTTGCAATGTACAAATATTTGAACATGGGAGGAGATCAGAGTATGGCTCTTAAAAGTGGTACGTACTCAGAAAGTTTAAATGACCCCCCGGGGGTCAAATGTTATAAACTTATGGTACAAAAACAACTGCGCGGATTTCTGGTTGTCCAATGAACTCACGCTGGTTCTTTGTGTACAGTAAGATTGTAAGGGGCCATTCAAACTTTCTGAGTGCGTAGCCTACCACTTTTAAGAGCCATATTTTTAAAGCTCCTCCCACTTTCAAAACTGGTAAATTACAAGTGCATTTCAGTTCTGATGAATACTTATTGGTATTAAGGTTCAGTAAACATCACCTTAAACCTCAATAAATTTGATAATAACAGAATGATGTTGCTCAAATTCAGAAATTTTACCCCCACAAAAATCCAATTCAGTCTCCTTAAGGGGGTACTACACCCCTGTGGTAAATTTGTGACTATTTTTGCATTTTTCTCAAAAAATAATAACACACTGGTAACAAATATTAAGCAGATTATTGGGGCAAGGATCCCAATTACTACATTGAAATTTCAGTGACTCAAGACAAGCGGTTCAGTATTTATGATCGGAAATGAGGTACATCCTAGCGGTACCTAATTTCTTATCATAAATAACGAACCGCTTGTCTTAGGTCACTGAAATTCCAGTGTAGTAATTGGATACCTTGCCCCTATAATACTGTATACACAACTTTTGTTATTAGTTTTTGAGAAAAATGCAAAAATAGACACAAATCTATCGAGGGTGTAGTACCCCTTAAAGGCTTAATGTACGATTTCCTTCAAATTTTAAATTTGTCATTATATACTCAAAATGCTGAAATAATACTAGTAATAATGATCGGGAATGGTTTCTGTCCATTTTGAGCTGAAATAACGAGGTAACGTGAAAGAAACACTGCTTGTTATTTTGGCCGTTTAACACGCAGTTCTATGGGCGGACATAAAGTCATAATTTCTTGAATTATGACTTTATGTCGAACTTTGCTCTGTTTACCTACAAACACAACAAATTTGGCTGATTCCATTTAGGTGCAAGTTGTGACATGTGTAAACATTACAAATATGCAAAAAATTAGGTTTGAAAAAAATTTACCAAATTCATATTATAAGATCGTACATTATGACTTTAAAACCGCAATTTTAGGATAATTCACTACATTATGAGCGCCATAATGTAAACTAATCGAATTTGGAAAGCACATTTTCTGTCAAAAAATTATGTTACACCATCTCCCGACACACCCCGATTAATATTTAGCCCGTGCGGTTTATGCAGACCCTTCCAGACCAGTCTTGGAATTTTGCAAAAAATATTCCATACTAAATATCAAGTCTGTATATACAAAAGGTCTAGTACCAGAAAGGCTAATTACCACGTCTAATAATCATATAGTCTAATGTCCATTTAGTATAATATTGTTTGGTCCATGAACAAGTATGTCTACTGACCATATAGACTAAAGCAGTATACAGACTTTTTATTGTACGTACAATATTGTATGTACAATATGTACGTCATTTAATCTATTGCCATTCTATTTCCAGTAATGTTTAAGTTCTAACGAATGTTTGATGACGTAAAATCGATAATATATTTCTGCTAGATATTGTATGTAACATATTATCGATTTTTCGTCATCAAACATTCGTTAGAACTTAAACATTACTGTATATAGAATGGCAATAGATTAAATAACGTACATATTGTACATACAATATTGTACGTACAATACTCGGAGTCTGAAGCGCGCTTAATAACCATTTGGTCTAATATTTTTGGCCCCCACATATATGCGGGGCTTATGTTATCATCCAAATGGTTGACTGGTTGTTTGTTTCTTTGTTTGGCTGTCCGGGCGGAAGCAAATTCATTAATCCACTGTGCAGCTTAAACGTAATAACCTATCAACTTCAAACTTGGTTTGGTGATTGGTCATGGTAGCTTGATGTGCTGTATAGTTTTCTGTCATGTTATTGGCATATTTATGAATATTAATGAGCTTATTTGCATATTTTGCCTACATTTTGCAGCTACATTCATTAATTCACTCTGCAGCTTAAACGCAATAACCGATCAACTTCAAACTTGATTTGGTGATTGGATATGGTGGCCTGGTGTGCTGTATAGTTTGTGACATGTTATTTGTATATCAATGAATATTAATTAGCTTATTTGCATATTTTGCATATATTTTCATTCATCCACTCTGCAGCTTAAACGCAATAACCGATAAATTTCAAACTTGGTTTGGTGATTGGATATGGTGGCCTGATAAGCTGTATAGTTTTGTGATATTTATGAATATTGATGAGCTAATTTGCATATTTTGCTTACATTTTCATCAATCCACTCTACAGCTTAAATGCAACAACCGATCATCTTCTAACTTGGTCTTGTGATACATGTAGTATATGGTGGCCTGATGTGCTGGATAGTTTTGTGTCATGTTATTTGCATATATTTTATTGATATTAATGAGCTTATTAACATATTGCATATTATTTGTTGTTTACACACCTTTGGGTGGGGGCCACCTTATTTATGAACCGCGTAAATTCTAGTATTATTAACAATCTGGCCTAATTACCTTTGATTTAATAACCGGTTGGTCTATTAACCGTATGGTCTAATAACCAGTTATAATCTAATACTATGTCGTGTATTTGCCAATTCATCCAAAAAAATCGTCTACAACTGGTTACGGGCTGTAAATATATGTAAATGAGACGGGCACGTGTATAAACATACTACATTCATCAAATATAGTGTACCCAAAAAATTAAGAAGAAGACATATGCGGCCTGCATGTATTGAAAGTGACATTTTGCCGGGCTATTTGTTCTTCTTTTTCGGTCTTTACAAGGTATATAAATAATATAACCGGTATAGGCTCATCATGCATCACCGGGGGTGCCACAGGTATGGGACATGGGCCAGTATGAGTTATCTGTCACTCCAAACTTTAAAACGAAATAGGTTTCTATGGGGTTGACCCATAATTTTCATGTCAAAAAGGGGAGGGGCCTTTGAGGTCTGTAAAGGGGTGGCCTTGGGTTTTGGTCTAAATGGTAAATAGGACCAAATGGTTATTGTTCCAAATGGTAGCCTATAAATGGGACCAAGTGGATGTAGTAAAATCTAACAAATTCTCACGCATCATCAAATTTAATTTAGGGATTCATTCATGAAAACCACGCTTATACCAGAACATTTTGTGATACTATTATTACTATACTATTTCTTCATTATTTCTCCAACTGAAATCCCTACGCAGATCTGCCGGTCCTAAACGCTGGGCCATATCGCCGTTGTTTATAGGTCTGTCACACTACGACGGACTGGATCAACGTACATCACCGAATACAAAAATATTTTATTCGGTGGAAAAATCACCAGTTCGGCAGAAGATTCGGTAGGATTTTGGGTCCGATTCCCGTTCGTCTCTCTATGCGTTGTGGCCGCTAATAATCCTGCAGGCGTCTTATATCCGATCGTTCAACGTCCGACAAATGACCGGATTTGGGGTCCGATTCCCGTTCGTTTCTCTATGCGTTGTGGCCGCTAATAATCCTGCAGGCGTCTTATATTCGATCGTTCAACGTCCGACAAATGACCGGATTTGGGGGTCAACGTCCGACAAATGTGCGGATTTTGGGGTCCGATTCCCGTTCGTCTCTCTATGCGTTGTGGCCGCTAATAATCCTGCAGGCGTTTTATATTCAATCGTTCAACGTCCGACAAATGACCGGCGAATCCGTGGCATGTGGCACCAACAGGGACGTCCACCCTATCAGAAAAGTGGGGGAGGAGAGGGTGTTTGAGAGGGGTTTTGACCCCTTAGAGGCAGTGACGTAGCAAGCACTTTTTCAGAGGGTGAACAAAGTGGGGAAAGACAACTTTTAAGGGGGAAAACTTTGACGAAAATGGTCAAATATTGGCTAATAAGTACAAAAGGGCTACAAATCTTATATATCAGGGCAACCAGCGTCCGGGGGCAATAGAGATGAGAAACCTCTGGACAATGAAGGCCCAATTGAAGCCACTTGTCATTTTTTGGATCAATTTTAGCACTATTATTGGGTACTATATTAGTTTGAAACAGCCGCAAATTGGTGAAACGAAAGCCTAATTGAAGCCATTGAAAAGTTTTCACCATTATTGTATAATATAAACAATTGTTTTAAAAATAACACGTGGATGTCCATAGCAGAAGCAAAAAGGAAGACTTGTTTATTTTTCAAACTGAAGGTCCAATTGAAGCCATTTGCATGGGGACTGTAGGGCCTATTTACATTATTATAGGCCTAGGCCTATTGTGTAAAAATTTAGTTTTAAAAATGGAAAATTTGGAAAATTGTTTTTGGTGCATCATTTTTACACTATTATTGCTTTAAACAAAAACCAAAGAAGGCCCGAACTGAATTTGCAAAATTTAAAATGTTACACTGATCCACTGACACTTAGATATAAGACTTCAGACTCATAATGGGCTATTCCAGATAAAACATGCACCCCCCCTATAGAGGGCAAAATTGTTTTTTTCTAAAATGTCTGGAATTCCAAAGCATACTTGAGGAAGAAATCTGGATTTCAGGCCCTGTTTAGTGCATGTAAAATCTGGAAATCCATGGAGGGTATAGAGGGTTTTTAAAAATTGTCAAAAAAAAGTTGGAATTTTCAATTGACTTACCAAAAAAAATCTGAATTCCATTGCCCTCTATAGAGGGTTTCTAAAGATACCCAAATAAAATGTTGGAATTTTTCAATTGACTAGCAAAAAGTCTGGAATTCCATGGAGGGGTATAGAGGGTTTTAAAATTATCAAAAAAAGTTGGAATTTTCAATTGACTTACCAAAAAAAATCTGGAATTCCATCGCCCTCTATAGAGGGTATCTAAAATTACACAAATAAGTGTAAAGGAATTTTTCAATTGACTACCAAAAAGTCTTGAATTCCATGTTAGGGTTTTTAGAGTTATTTTAGGCGTGTATAGGTGTTTATTGTTGTAAAGGTTACATTATATTTGCTTTATCTGCATTTATTCCAAGTCATCTATGATGTTTTACATGTATAGGCCTAATATAGGCCCACCACCAAGGCGTGTGTTTTGCAGTAACCAGGCCCGTACGCAGGGGGGGTGCAGGTTTTTATGTTTTTTTGGTCAAAAAGGTCCAAATTTGAGGGGAAAAGTCCACTTTTCACAAAATCGGCCCCCCCTTTGGAAAAAAAGTCCACTTTTTCAAAATCAGCACCCCCAAAAAAAATCCTGCGTACGGGCCTGGCAGTAACGTACGCAGGTTTTCAAAGTCTGGTTCATTTCAGGGTCTCGAACTTTTTGACAAAAGGGGGGGGGGCACATCCCCCTGTCCCCTTTGCGCACGCTACTGGTGTTGGTATCCTAGGTAATCACTAAAATTAAGCTTCTCTTTTGTGAAGGGTTGCTGTTCTCCTTGCAGGTTTTCAATAACAATATGTGGTATGTAGGCCTACTAGTTTCTATATTAGGCCTAAAAAATGTTTGATTGGCGTAACATAATTTTAACATTCTTGTTAAACCGGGTCTTTAGGTCCATGAACTGAACCACACAAAGGGACGCATACTCTGTCGGCAGCACACATTTCGAACTATAAAAGGATTGTATTGTGAAACTCAGTTTCTTGCTTCAGCTCTTTCTAAAAATTCATTAGGGCAAAATTCTTTCTTTATGTCCTTAATTATTCTTTATTTATTCCTGTTCTTTTCTTTCTTGAGGCCTAGATCTTTTTACCCTACTTTACAACACGAATATTGTTGTATTGTCAATGGAAGTCCGTAGAACGTTCGCCTAATGGCGCTATGGGCCCCTTTGATATAACTGGTATTTTAGACACAAACTTAAAGCGCCCTCCCACAAAATTCCCACCAGCAAATAAGGGCATGCACACACCCTTAATTCTTGTTGTGATTTTTAGAGGAGGTAGCTCTCTCTTTGTACATGAAATTTACCCCAAGGCAAAGGAGCCATGTGCGCCATTAGGCGAACGTTTACGGTACATAAAATTCAAACTTTCTTACTTTGGTTTGAGCTGAGACTAAAATACCTAAAGCCTCAAATGTTGTTTTTATATTAAATACATACCTGTATTTGAATGAAATAGATATATTTATAATAGGCTGCATGATAAATACATGAAGCCACATCAAGTAGAACGAGTGCAACCTTGCTGTAGTACCTTGTACTACGCAGGTGCTCCTTTGTTAAAAGGGAATTCCCTGATTGGGGAGTGGACATCAAAGAGCTCATATCTAAATTCGTTAGGGACTGTTACTTTTTAAAGTTTCAACGTCCGTATACATACGACATGTAGCCTATGAATAAAATACGACATGAATCAAGTAATAATAAAGTGACCTAGTTCTTTCCTTGCCCTGTTATAGCTATTATTATAAGATGAGCTCAAAGTGTATATTTCTACATTTTGAGCTCAAAATATTTAATCAATGATAATAGGGATATCATATGTCTATACTGTGATGCGCATGCGTTGTGTGTGGGCTGTGGGAGTGAGTGTGATGCTGTTTTAAACAAATAGGCCTATAAAAACAAAATCTTCGCACAAGCTAGAATGAAGAGTGAAGACCCAAGTCGGGCTGGGGATCACCATTGCAGGGGATGAACCTATCGACCCACACACTCTTCGTCATACATAAATTCCCCAGCCACATTTCCCTAACATAATATGAAATTTAAAAAAAGGAAATTTAGTTCGGCAGAGGTGGGGCTCGAACCCACGCTGCACCGCTATCATGTATACAGTATCGACATATTACCAGCGCCTGTACCCTGTTTACCGCTCGGCCAACTGACTTGTTGGGGCCATCTTGAAAATTTGAACATATAATCACAACTTCAATTACTTCAACATACCACGTGACAAGCAAAGACAGAAAACGTCATACTGCAGTTACTGTCCATTTTCCTATACACAATACACAGTGCTCTTACCATTGACGCGTAACCTCTACAAATAGCGTACGTTAGAAGTATGGGTAATTGCCTAGTTAACGTCGGTGTGTGAAAAATAACCGGCCAATTCTAGAAAATATAGTTTTGTAACATGTCCTAAATTTTAAGCTAATTTAGATGTTTGGAAATATTCGTACTTTGGTGTTTTAGGAAGGATATGTAAACGACAGATAACACCAAAAAATATGAAGAAATTATTTCCAACCCGTGTTAAGTCTGCAAACCACCATGCTTCTCATTTTCAAGAACGCTGGTTAACAATAAGCAGAGTATTGTCTCATTTCGTAAACAAAAGCCCACACAGAATTGTTCTCTAGCATTCGCTTTATAATCGTTCACCCAACTGAAACTATAATACCAGCTCATTGCTCCATTGTACATGTAACGCAGAAACATATGTTGTGTGTATTTAACCAGAGAAGATATGATTTAATCAGTTGAGCTGTTTTCAATGAGTGTTATCTTGGTTAAATAGCTTTTAATGGGGCTTAAGTCCTGCAAAGGTCGTGGTGAATTCCACTGTAGACATGACTGCATCATGTACCATATTTTGGAATTTTATCTGCTTAAAAACATTAATGTGTAGAGCTACCATTAGGCCTATTAATATTGTTGAATTCTCAGGCGCATAGAAACAATACGAGGGGCCTATGATACATACACAATTCATTTCGTGCATGCACATGCCCTGCAAGGTAGGGAGCCTAGCCTACCATTTTTCTTGTAAGACGGTCTGGATTCGTAGTCCACGTAGGTGCCCAAAGTTCTTTCAGATATTAAAAGATTAAATTCCCATAAAGACGAAACAGTAATCTTTAGTGGGGACCTACGTAAATTTTACATAAAATTTCCGCCATCAATTCAGTGTTAATTTTTATTATTCAGAAAATATTTTGGCGTATATAAAATTGAAATAAATTCTCTGCTTCCTAAACCACATAAACTGAAGCATGATTGGGTATCACGAATCGCTATATATGATGTACAGTTAATATTCAAATATTCTTTTACACATTATGATGCTTCAGTTTTTACACAAACAAGAATTTGTCTTTAAAAAAGATAAGTTCAAGTTCACGGATCAGGTGTATAGTACATATACTTTGAGCTACTTTGGTCTAACATTTAATATTCATATCTAACTTGCTACTCTGCACTTATTCGACAATAAATAAGTGATATGAGGCTTAATAATGATACCTGTGTCTTGACTCTGAAAAACAATATTTTTTTTAAACCTCATTTTGCATTCAGTTTTTTAAGCCACCTCGAAGCCACCTACACTACAGGATCTCATTTTGCATTTAGGGTTTTTATTGCGTTGCAAAGTAGCAAAACTTTCTGGCCCAATTCGTGACTGGAAAAGGCTATCCCCTCTTACAACCTATCAACAGGTCTGATTTCTATAATGAGGTGTCACCGGGTTTCATGAGATAATAATGCCAAATCTAAACACCATGAAATTCAATACATCACGACCAAGCTCACATTGGGCGCCCCATTCCTTTTTTAAAGGAATTTTTATTAAGCCACCTCCAGGAAACAAATTTGGCTATAAACTACGAAGTATAAAGTCTAATAAATAAATAAAATAAATAAAATAAAATGAAAATTGTACATGTATGCAAGATGCCTTATTACTAAAGTAAACAAATTACACAGCCATTTGCTCTTGCTAGTTTTTGTCAGGGTCAGGGATATTTGTCTCATAGTCCTGCTTTTATGAACACTAATATTATACAGGTTACTACACATGGGTTATTACAAGAGTCAATAAACATTTGACCAATTAACTATAGATAATGGACTTAGTTTTATGCAATGTAGTTATATTGAACCTTTTCTGAAGTAAGTCGCCTGCTGCATAGTTTTATTTACAGATGATATGTTTACTTTGTGATTAGGCCTGACCATGACCTGCTAGTTTGATTAACCAATCAGTTATGTGCATTGTCAGCATGTGATGGCTATAAGCCAATTGCAAACATATTTATAAAAAAAAAGGCTAAAAATTCCTACACTGAGCAGACTCTTTAATTTAAGGGCTAAATAGTAAGTTGTCATGTAGGGCAAGATTAGATAAAGGCATACAAACTGAGATATTAGGAATTATTTCCTAGCCTCTTAACCACAGGGTTGGGCTATATAGCTATTCAAGACACATGGTATGTAAGGGATAAACTGTGCATATGAGATGTGGGGGCAAATGGCATCATTTCACTGACATGAAAAAATATTTCATTGAAAACCCTCCCACTCAGCTATTTTAAAAAAGGTAATCAGGCTTCCTCAGCATATCACATGTGTTATGGTATTATTTTGCGAATTGCCCCGTGGTACTTTATGGAGGGGAGACTTTTATTTAAATACGGTATAAAGGACGAGTGGCCAGTATTCGGTAGGGTCTACATAGCTTTACAAATTCAGAGTCTTGCAATTATGATTTTAGAGCCAAAAGGGTAACTATATATTATAAAATTATAAAAGGTTAGAAAGTCAGTATTAAAAGCAAGTCAGTAAGATACACCTCTACACTACAGGCTGCACTCCATAGTAGGCCCACAGCTAAAAACGACACTGACAGAAAAAAACTTAAAAAAGGGGAGAACTTTTTCATTTTTATTTTTTTCTACAATGCAAAATTTATCATTAAGAGGAGGAAGCAAATTGTATTGCCAATATGTTAACTTTAATTTTCCACTTTTATGCAAGAAATAAAAGAAGAAGATACACATTCCCTTTAAAAGGAGTAGCCAGCTTCAATGCAGAAGAGGTCTTGTAATTAGTTTAGGTGGAAGGCATTTTTAGGATCACTCTTTTTATGATCCATCATGTTCCATGACAGTCCGGGATGACAGTCCACCAAACCAGGTGGTGGTCGCATTGCATTTTCATCGTCAACCGTGTAATTGAATGGGATTATTTTGAAAATTTAAAACGCTTAAAATTTCACAAACAAATAGGCCTATATGTTAATAAATAATATAAATACAAGCTAAAACCATGGGGGTTCGATAATGAACCCCACAAAACTAACCGAGTATTTGGAAAATGCCATACGGCTGGGCCGTTTCACAAGCTGCCGGCTCTATCATGCCATTCGCCGCCTGCTCCAAACCATCAATGATAAGAACATGCACACAGAAAAACCAAACATTAACTCCTATAACTTCCTGTCAACTCTTTAATTAATTACTCCAAATTGTTCTGTCTTTTTGTCTTTTCTGCCTTTTAGGCCACCCTTAGCTCACTATTAATATAGAGAACTACACTGCAGTTTTTAGTTAATTGGCTAAAAACTGCCATCCTACTTGCCTTATACATGCACATTAATTTTATATTAATTTATATATTAATTCGCAATTTATACATAGCACATTATAAAATGTATAAAGACTGATATTGTTCAATAGGCCTACATGTATATTGATTGTAGCCATATCAAAAATAGGCCTTGAAATCATCGAATTTTTCCTGTTGAAAAGACAAAACTGATGTTTAAGATATCAATTATTTCATAAATGACATTTTGAGTCATTTTTATCCATAAAACGATAAAGGTTTTAATCATGTTATTATCAATACACTCACATCTCATGCTGTGTTGATCTCCAGGAGGTCTGCAAATGTAAATCTAAGAACGCCTGATAACAAGGATACTATCATTTTCTTTCGTTGATATGCTGTGGAAACTATGATAGGCCTGGCATATATATAACTTTTAATGTTATATTTCCTTCAAACCATAACTTTTGAAATTCTCACTCGTTTTCATTCGTTGAAACGGCAAAGCATACTTTCTTTTTCTTACAAATCGAATAACAGGTCTTACATATATATTTTCACCATAAAAAGTTCCGCAAAGTAATTCAAACCAATGCTAGTACCCCGTAATCTCTTTAGCAAACAAAGACAATCTCCGAATTAGATAGCCAGCTCTTAGCTGGCGAAAATCAGAATCCCTCAAAGGGGCAGGGACAGAGTTGTTGTTGTTGTTTTGGCCAAATAATAATTTTATTGTTTTGATTACGTTCGATAAATTTGGTTTTACCATAGACCATTTATCTTTCCTATTTTGGAGATTATAAAAGACATAATGTACGATTTTGGTAAAATTTTAATTTTGTTCTTCTTTTTGTCAAAATTTACTATGATTACATAATATTACTGCTACGGTCCTAGTAACACTTTATCTGTCAAGGTAGACTTCTCCGTAGTCCACTTGCCCATTTTGCATACTCTGGCCATTACATTTAAGCATAAAACTCTGATTTATATTGATTTGTGTGCAACTGATAGATTTTCACATCTGTATCTGATCTTTTCAGTCACCGCACTCCCTCTGTTAGCTTCCAGGATTTTCGGGGTTCGCTATCAATAAACTGGTACCTCCATAATCAGAATTGTTCAGTATTAAAGTGAGCCATTATAATTATGCAAGATAATGTTGCATTCAGTTACTTTTATTGTCACTAATTATCTGATATTTTTAACTCTTTATGACCATTTTACTATTAAATACTTTAATTTTAATAAACATCAGTATGATTTTGTATTCAACGAAATGGGTTCATCATGACTAATAATAACATATTTTTTAATAAAATTCGACTATGGCATAGTCTACTGTCAAGTGGGTCTTCTGATCATTTTAACCTCAGACTAGTAAACCAACAGTCTCAGGTTTACTAGTCTCAGTTTTAACTAAGCGAAAATAATGAGGTAAAAAGTAAAAAACCGACTTAGCCGCTTAACTGTGGAGCTTTGGGGGATCCCTGAGTTTTATTATAAAACCTCTAAATTTTACTTTGGAGGCTTAGTCCTTTACATGGTATTTCAGATAGCATTGGACAATTACAATCATGTAAGAAGTGCAAATTTGAGCAAAATATGCAGCAAATGATAGCTTTACTGTAATACCAGAAGATGGGAGAAATATCTCTTTTGCTGATCAAGCAGACCCCCCCCCCATCCAAAACAGCCTGGAGTGACTGTGAAGACTGTATGTATTATAAACACAAGTGTGTATAACTTTGTTTGCCAAGTCATGGAACCTTTAATGTGTTTGAAGAGCATAATTAATATCCATGGTTAAACAAACAACCATGAACAAGATCTTGTTCTGTTTAATACATGTACTGCTCTGTGGTTTAGGTTGTGCAAATTACCAGTTTCGTTTGATTTTGTTTACTTACGTTTTTTAATCTCCATGTGTTATTCAACCTTTTATGTTCACTCAGCATGCAGGAGAATTTTAGATGTGCTATAAAGAACATTGTAGGCTTTACAAAAGCAAAACTTTAATGATAATTATAATGAGTAGTAGAAACGAGATGCAGGGTATCTTAATATTTTAATGACATTATCAATCAAAGTTTTTTCCTCCATCCCCTATACACAAAACCCAATGGCATATAAATATTTAAATTCCTCATCAAATTTATAATATGCTAATTAATCACATCCCGTGAATAATAAAATAATAAAACAATAAAATGGATGATATTTGATATTACCATATTTTGCATAACATCAGAGAAGATGAGCTCATCTTCACATGTATTTTGATTGAACATCTGCATTTTGTTCCATTCAAAGAACAGTAGTTTTAGCTAGTACGATATTGGATTCATATAGGCCTATCCCTCAGATGTTATCAACTCAGACAATCCATAGAGACGAATTCGTCTGACAATTGGTTTGTAATGGAACATTTTCCAAATGCAAAACATGTAAAAAAAACTCAATGTCCGGATTTTTTTAGACGGGGAGCATCATTTAATATAAATCATTTTTAATAATAGTAATACCGGTAATATGCACTTCTTGATTTATGCTTTTGGATTTTTAAATGTATATTTTAGAGTCCCTCTTTCAAATTTTATATTTATGTGTAATCTCGCTATATCATAATTTGCTGATACTTTGGTCAAAATTTACATTAAAATGATCAGAAAAAAACTATTATTGTCAAAATTTCTGTTTTGGTGTCATGTTATTTATTGTATTTTTGGCGACAAAAAAGAAAAACCCACCCTATTCTACGGGCGGACCTTTCAACTTCAAGTATAGGGTCGGGTGTTTTTTGTACTTGTATTTCTAGAGAGAGGCTATCTTGAAATTACCCTAAAATATCACCAAAATCTGCAGAAGTTTTTAATACCAACATATTTTCTATGATTTAAGCAAAATAAATGTGTTTTTTTTTTAATTCTCAAAAACACAAATTCCGGGTTGGTTGGCCCCGTAGAGAAGGGTTTTTTCGTAGCCTTTGATACTATTTTTTTTTTTTTTTTTTAATTTGCAACATTTTATAAAACTTAACAAAATATTAACAAAAACTGATGCTAAACTTAAAATTTGTATCCATCATTGAAAATCAATCAATTCCGGAAATTAAACCTGTTATTAAAACCCCAAGCCACGATGGGTTGATTTGTTTTAATACACAGAATAATATTTTCCCTCAGTTTATTAATACGGTAGCTACCCAAATCTGCTAAAATAAAGCACACAGTAAATTTGGAAACAGATAACACTTTGTACTGCATGGATGAAGTGTGTGTGCACTATCTATTATGTGTGCAATGTCCCATGAACAAACAATTACGTAATAGTATTGACTTTTGTTGAACTTGTGAAAGGTCAGTCCAGAGGGTTTCTCTGCTCGTATTAAATTACTGTTTAAGTGGTAATTTTCGCGTACAGTTATTGTCGCGATTTGGAGTTACAGAGACATTTTTGCAATTGTTATTTTCGCGATGCTTAGTTTTGCCCTATACTTGCAATACATTATTATATATATTCGCGAGGTGTTAATTTCGTGGATGGAACTCCATTCGCGAAATCCGCAAAAATAAACCCCTCGCGAAGTGTGCTTGCTTTCTGTGAACTTGTTTTCATTAACTTAAGATAGTGCACTTGCTTATAAACTGTTTCTTTACTCAATGAAACTCTCATTAATTGAGTAAAGAAACAGCTTATTTTCTGGGCAACCATTTTCTTGGGGGTGACTTCATTTGGAATCTACACCCCCTGTGTGAGAGACTAAAGTAATGTCTTCCATACAGGGTGTATGTCTTTCAACTGGAATAGCCTAAAATGTGTATATCATATTATTCATATACCTGGTATATGGCCGGATTTACCTTTTGATGGTCCTGTGGGCAAGGCAACATGATTGTCGCAGATCTACTCACTCAAATGGCTTTACCAAGATTGCTCGCAAAGCGCGGCAATTTGGTCTAAAATAGGCCAAAAGGGAGATGCAAATTGTAAATTTTGTCACAACATATCTGTCAACTGAGCAGGGGAGGGGTCTGATTCGCCACCCTGCGACTTGTTTTCCGTCAAGTTGGTGTACCCTCTTTTTCTTTCCTACTAATAATTAGGGCTTACTCAACAAGAACTGAAGAATGGTTGTCATGGTCACTTGAGCTGTCAATCATGATGATTATAACTACTAGTACCACCAACTTGTGCGGGAGAGGGGGAGAAAACGCCCCCAACATACATTATGCACATACATAATGACAAATTGCATTAACCTGGAAGAGAATGGAATTCCTGATATCTATTTGCACAAAAGGCTGGAAATCCCGACAAATTACTAACAAAACCATCTGGAATTCCAGCACCTCAATGGACAAAAATATGGATTATTTTATTGACCAGTGGCAAAAAAGTCTGGAAATCCAACCAAGGATAAACACAATAAACCTGGAATTCCAAAACCCTCTATGCCTTCAGACTAACAAAATAGTGGAAAAATCTGGAAATTTTGCGCCAAGCTTAGGCAAAATAGGCTGGAATTTGGAACAGCATAAGTAGAATAGGTTGGAATTCCGAGCCCCAAAGACCACCAAAAAATCTGGATTTCCGTTGCCCTCTATAGGGGGGGTGCATGTTTTATCTGGAATAGCCCAATTTCAGGTAAAGCATGCATGGATTGATATGTTAAAGTCAGTAATAGACCTAAGTCCGTCTTAAATACTGACTTTGGTGACAAAATGTCACGGGCCCTACATATCGACGGGACGGCAGTAATTTTCACAGGCTTTGAGGCCAAGGAACCACATTTAAGCACTGCCTATAATAATCACAGGCCTATACTTAGGCTTACTATATACTATCCTGGGCCTACTCAATAACGTACAATTTACCTTTTCCATGTTTTCTCTTCTTTTTTCTTTTCTTGTCAATCACTAAAACTGGTAGGAATTTGATATTGCGTCCTCTACCCTTCAGAAAGTGCCCTCTCTCAATACTACTTACATGCATTCATAGGCCTACTAATTTACGTGCAATTTAACTTTTTCTTCTCTTCTCTCTTCAATTTTTCTCACTTTCTTTTCTTTTTTTTCTCTCCTTTCCCCTTTTTCTACTTGCCAGTCACTAAAGTACTGGGGAAATATGATATTGCGTCACACACCCTTCAGAAAGTCCCCCCATGATCGATGCACATGTTCGCCATAGGCCTACATCCGGCACAAGCGCCTGCGAAACCTTGCAAACACCTGCGGTATATAAACGAAAGAATAACGAACAAACCCAGGGTATATATAGGGGAGAGCGGGGAGTGTTCGCCCTAGGGGCAGGTTCGCCCACCCCTTGTTTCTCAGCACTACGGCTATCAGGGAATTTGGTGATGGCAAAATTAGGTGCCATAGGTCATTATAAACTTCTCATATTAGCTACGCGACATATAGGGACGTGTTCATCGAACTGCAGCCAAAACAAAAAAAATTACACCAAAACGTAATTTTTTCTTGCATTCATAATGTTGTATTATCATTGATACATAAATACAGATGGTTTTAATGGAAATCTGTATTGGGAACATACGGGATTTGTCAAAGATTTAATGCAGTTATAATCTCCTTATTCGATTTGTGTTTTGCATACCCTGAAGAAAATACAAAAATGTGCACAAGGGGCTCGTTCGCCCTTTTGAGGATGGGGCATGTTCGCCCTATATCTTCCCGGGGCGGACTTACCCCAAACTGGAGGGCGAACCTGCCCCATCAGCGTATTATGCAAAATATTGATAATTAAACCATTAAACAAGGTAAAACTATGAAAAACATGTTCTTTTAAAGTTATGTGATATCGGTATTACTCATACCACAGTTTATGTCCTAATCCATTTCTCCCCGAAGTTGTAAACATGATACGTTTAAGCTCACTTTGGACCCCTACATTTTACCCTGACCCGACCCCTGCAACAAATCTAGTGACTCCCCAGAAGAGAATGAATGCCCTGTATACTCTTGCTAAATGTTTGCATTGAATATGTTATTGTTATGCAATGTTTAAACCTTTTTTGTGATTAGGATGAACTTACCCCACCATATGGGCGAACCTGCCCCAGTATGGGGCAAGTTCGCCACTTTGCAAAACTTTTTTGTTTCCTCTATCCTGTTGCTATTGTAAGGCCTATAGGTCTGGGGTTGTGGTCGTATATAGCTAAGACATAGGGCTTTCACATGGGCTAATCAGATCATCCCTAACCTTAAAATTGACATCGCTGGTCAGAAAAAAATAGGGCGAACACTCCCCGCTCTCCCCTACAGAACAGTACGAACACACATCGGACAGCTTCCGAACATGTATATTCGAGCACACTCCGTTTCAAGTTTTGTGCATGCACAAACTTGAAACGTATTGTCGACGGACTAAACAAACATCACCTAACACGAAACGCATTTGGCGGATAATAGCAGGACATATGAAGAACATAAAACGAACATTGACGAACACTAACGGATTTGCTAAAATACCATCCGTTTCTTATACGGAAGACCTATCCGGTGTAGTGTGACACTAACACGGTCTGGGTCAACGTACATCACCGAATGCAAAAATATGCTATCCGGTGGTGAAGGCCTCACAGGAACGTATTTGCAACGAACACGGGCCGAGTGCAACGAACAAAGAACGAACATGAACGAAAGGAGAGCGAACAAACTCCGGCAATATGCAGCACCATACGAACACACATCGGATAAATACCGAACATGTGTATTCGGTACACTCCGTTTCAAGTTTTGTGCATGCACAAAACTTGCCGACGGATTCTAACGAACATCACCTAACACGAAACGCATTTGGCGGATGGTAGCAGGACATAAAAAGAACATAAAACGATCATTGACGAACAACAACGGATTTACTAAAATACCATCCGTTTCTTGTACGGAAGACCTATTCGGTGTAGTGTGACAGAAGCATTAGTCTCAAACAATCAAGAGCGCCGTTAGGTAGCGCCATGTATGTAGGCATATATGAATGTACATTATTGACCAAATACAGCCAAAATGGGATATTTGGACATTAAAAAGTCACTTCTAGGTAAAAACTTGCACTCAGTTGTTATTAATAATCTACATACTGATGTTATATAATATTTTCTTTCTGATTAATACAGATTGTAGGCCTACATAGTATTAGACAATATTAATATGCTCATTTTGATTTTGTTGATTTACGAACTAATGCAAAATGCAATATTTTAAAGACCCCTCATAATAAATTGGAAAAAGATCCCACAATAGAAAAAGCATTTTCCTATAGTCAAAGGATGGGAAATGTTTATCTAAAAAAGTCATCTCAAACTCAGCCTGAATAAAGGCAATAATTAAGTTAGAAATTAGGTAAAATTTGCATTTTTTTCTCATTTTCGACATTTTGGAAATATGGCTATATTGAGTTTATGAAAAATCCACCTTAATGAAATTGCTGGCTTCTGCAAATTTGTGAGGAGATTCACCAATATATGTATTTTCAATGCCAATTTGTTTGGGACCTGTTGAATTATGGAGTTTCTTACAATATTTCCTTGAAATGCGATGAAAAACTGCTTTTTAAAACATATTTTAGGTGATTTTTGAGCGATTTTTAGGGGGTGGTCATAGTTTTTAACGGGGGGGTCAGAGAATTTTTTAGTGTCGTGATTGAAAAGTGTTATCAAAACCTATCAATGTCCCAAAATATTATTGATGGCGGCCGACCTTCATCTTTCACGTCTGCAGGAAATTAGAAAATATAAGAATAAGCATATGATTTTTCCATCTGTCACTTAGTTTGATCCACCCTAGTGAGTTTACATTACTAAATGTATCTATGATATGATTGTTACCAAGGATCATTAATTTAGTTTTATCTACATGCAATACACCAACCGGAACAATTGAAATGGCAGCCATATTGGAGGACAGTTTGAGGCGACAGAGGGGCAGCTTTTTAGTTCGATTCCACAACCATACGTATATATATCGTCTGTTCCATTGTATGCGAATTGCCCCGTGGTACCTTACGGAAGCCAGAAATTTATTTAAATGAGGATGACTCTGTCATGAGTGACGTCGTATATAAAAACCTGTTAATAACATTCCAAAACATTTTTGAAAATCCTGCTGCTAAACATGAACATAATGTTGTTAAAGTGTTAACCAAATATTTTGAACAAATATTTGCCAAAAAAAATATTGTACAATAACATATCGATAAAATATTTAAAATGTTAGTTCATTGCTTTTTCATAAAAACGTTTTCATGACCTTTATATCACCCGATATTTGATGGTATTGAATGATTATGATTTTTTAATTAATGCTTAAGCTTTTTAGTACAGGTATGCGAAGTTATTCTATTCCTTATTATAATTGTTTCAATGTTATAGTTTGTACAGGGTGTCCCAGAATGATTTATACCGTGTTTGAACAAAATATCAAAAATATATAGTCAACAGTGTATCTAATCTTAATAAGTGCAATACAATGCCACACATGTCTCCTACTTATTCTCTAAATTTCATGGACATAGCTTGATTCGTTTTGGCGTGAGATTGCTATTACTGAAAATGGACGAAAACTGCATGTGTGTACAATATGACCAATATAAATGCCGTTCATACCTAATGAATTCCATCTTTCCCGGTATAAATCATTCTGGGACACCCTTACCCTGTATATTTGTTTCATATTCACACATCGCTGAATTGGAAGGTTTAGATAAAATCTGCAAGAATTGAGCATAAAATTATCCCTAATTTTATAATACATTTCCACTGCTTTGTCTTTTAAGTCTTTCATTTATAGTTATGTTGATGTTACAATTACCGTTATTTACAACATCTCAATGTTGTAAATTGAACAAACAGTTCAGTGATTTGCTCCATTCAGTGATTTGCTCATCCGGACGATCGTAAAAATCATCAAAATTCAGAATTTGGTACATTTCCCATTGTCGTATAGATGTGCTGACATAGTGGTTCGGTCGAAAGCCGTATATTTAAGACAAAATAAGGTATTACATGAATCTGTAATTTATATACTGCAGTATACAAATTATCTACATGTATTTGAATGGGGCTTCAACTTCGTCAATACTTCAGATTTCTTCTTTTTTTACCAACTTTTTCATTTAAAAAATACCATAGGTATAACAATTTGAGCACAATTTTAATTATTTTACACTTGTGCTGGGATTAGGCCTACCGAAAGGGCCTTTAACTAAAAAAGTATAGGGGAGACCGGGGATGGAAGTTACACGGGGAAGTTGTAACACCTATCAGTGTGCCAAGCTGGAATAAGAGAGGGTAGGCTAACTGACACTCATATGTTGGCTACACATCACTGGGGTATACTGCCAATCGTGAGCTTTCTCCATTGTTCTACTAAAAAGTTAAGTAAAAAAACACGTTTTTGTCCTCTCCAAGTAACTTTCTGACAAAATTGTAATATTGTAATAGCTCTAACAACTGGAGGTGCATAATGCATAAATGAACTTATTATAGAATAAAAATGATCTGAATGCTTCTAAAGGCGTATAAAAGGTCCATCAAATTTTGTAACATTGTAACAACTTGCCCCGCATGATGTAACAACTTACCCGGTACGCGGGGTAAGTTGTTACAAAAAATTACCTTCATTAGTTAATTAGTAGTTAATTAGTTGTTTGATATTTTCATGTTTTGTATGCCCCAAGTTTTAGTAAACATAATGTGCCAACCACAGACCCAAGATGGAGTGTCATGTCCTGGTTCTTTCATTGGAATTATATGGGGCAAAATGTCAATTTTGTAACGTCCATCCCCGGTCTCCCCTACAATTGTGCAATTTACCACGCGTACGGCAGGATATAATAATATTACACATTTTAAAGCATCTTTACTTTATCGCGAAGGGTATTAAAATTAACAAGTTTTGAATATTGCTTACAAAAGGTGTGACATCCACATTCTGTACAGTCAGATAGTCAAGAAGGGCAAATTCAACTCAATTCTTAGGATCTAAATATTTCTTAATTTTAACAACGAGTAGGCCTATTGTCAACAAACAGATAAATAAAGTGTTCCAAAGGTAGATATTGTATTGTCATAATTGCAAAGAGACTTAAATGTTTTTTTGCCAAATTTTTCATTCTAAAAATTACCAAATGACCATTTGAGGGACTTATCCTTTGCTTTCAAGTAATAATAAAAATTCCGGCATAACTACACAATACCCACCACACCATGGGCACAGCCCCGAGCTGCTTCGAAGGGAATAGCCCCCTCAATTTGATATTTTCTTGTATTTTGACAAATAATCCCCCTATAGTCACATCATAATTTCTTTTACATTTTGGTTCTTGGACAAATGTCTTCAACGAAGCGCCATCTATCTAGTAGTTGGACAAATAATCCCCCTACAGTCACGTCTTAATGTCCTGGATTCTGGTAATTGGACAAATAACCGAACACACTTGTACACAGAGAGGGCGATTTAGCCATAAGGTATTATTCGGCGTAGACGCAGTTGAAAACTCATTATTTGAGTACGTCCAAGGTTCCGCACCATGGGCCATTAACCAAGTGCGTCCATGTCCAAATAGGATATGCACGCAATTCTTGGTTTTATGTTGGCGCAGTCGGCGCAGACGTAGTTCTGAATTCGATAGAGGGCTTATAGGTCTTGGTTTTATGGTGGCGCAGTCGGCGTAGACGTAGTTCTGAATTCGATATGGGGCTTTGAAAACAGCATGCTTCTTAACAGGACATATAGACACACTTGCGTGTAGGTTTTGACCTCGCCGCAGTCGGCGTGGACATAGTTGAGAATTCGCAGTGTTCCGTAATTAATGGACACACTTGCGTGTAGGTATAGACCTCATAGTTGAGAACTCGCAGTGTTCCTTACTTAAACACAATGCCCGACTAAACATAATATATGAGGGAATGCCTCGTTCTAACAAGAAAGCCCGACTGCGCGTTGGGACGAGAGACCTTATTTTTTGTAATATATTTAGAATCAATCGTATCAAATTTTTAGTTTACTTGTAAAAACCATAAAAAGAGTCTCAATCAGTCTCATTAATTTTTATCTATTTTGCTGTTTGTTGGTATAAGAACATGTGTAATTAGTGCAATGCATCACAACAAGACCAAAGTCATATAATTTGGATTCTATTATTTTTTAGAATTCAGTTTATTCCAAAGCCATAAATTCGCGGGAGAATTGTCTCAATTTTAACGTGATAAAATGGACTTTACAATCCATACCCGATGACCCCCTTTTTTTTTTTTTTTTTAGTTGCGGCTACCCAATGAACCCCTTTCTTTGGTTGCGGCTACCCATAACCCCCTTTTTTCTATAATAGCATCATCAAAATGCAACTAAAAAATGCCGAAACTGTCCAATTTTGCTTCATTTTTTCCAAATTATGCCGAAAGTTTCAAAATTTTGCTACATTTTTTCACAATTTTCTACCCGATGACCCTTTCTTTCAATCTTATACTCGATGACCCCCTTTTTTATTTTGTTTGTACCCAATGACCCCCTTAGTTTTAAAAATAACGCTTTGTACCCGATAGGCCCCTACTTCGCGACTCCGGTAGGCACATACCCGTCACTTCCAAAGTTGAGTGCCCCCCTGTCCCCGAGGTCCAAGTTGGATATGGTATACAAATGTGACTCAAAGACAGAGATATACACAATTATTGTTAAATTCTTGATGGTTTATTGATAGTAATAACAAAATATACTTACAAAATTGGATGCAAATATAAGTGAGATGATTGTAGTCATACAGTTATATCAAGATTAGAATGTACACGAATTTGTTTGCCTTATTAAGAAATACAGAAAGGTGTACAATAGAGTTGATAATGGTAATCATGGCTATGTGTCATTCATGTTAACTGTGTTTTCTTTTGAAAATATGCAAGCTTCATAAGCATGTAATTGAAGATTCCGCATGTTTTGAAGGTGATAATGATACTTTGATAATTTTGGCTATGGAGCACGGGCCCAAAACGGGGAGGATGTATTGCACGTCCCACGGCTGGTACCAGAGGATGAATTAAGCACTTCCCAGCAAGTCTTGCGGTTAGCATAGCTGTGGGGGTGAACATGACACCACTGTCCGCCCACTGCATATACACGTACACGTGCATGGTTCAATTTGAATTTGGACAGATATATTTACAATAAAAACACCTTCAAAAAGTTGGTCGATTTCACATTTTATGTTATCTTATCTACAGAAGGTGTGATTTATCCTTCATGCATACATCACTTTACATCTGAAATCGACCAAGTAATAATGACACACGGACAATTCTTAAACAACATCTTTTGCACAGAGTTCAATGGGATTTGAAAAATATAGTGGCAGTTGAAACTCTAGTGATAACACTTTTACAGTGCATGATGGGCCTTCCTTAAATCATCCTCTGGGCTGGTACGTTCAATCTCAGCCCATTGTCATTCCGAAGCAATAAACATTTGACTTCAACAGGAAGGCCTGTTTCCATTGCTACATTCTTGATGTTCTTATATTAAACGAAAGTACGATTGCCGGATTCCGAATGATATTGTTGATTGTAACACATAATAAGTTCTATGTTAAAGCTTTGTTTTACATTACCTAATTACAATTGGGTGAACAATGTGTTCGTATGTTTACTGCGCTCTGTACAAAATAGAAGAACAACATAACATAAAACCCTCCACCACTAAATACTTACAAATTAATACATGAAGAAAATAATATTTAAACTGGACTACTGCCTAACATTTTGTGTCTTGAGCTGTTTAAGGTGGTTATGCAGGCATTATAAAAGTGCTCTAAACAGATTAATTGAGTAGACCAAAGTACACTGATCAATATGCCTTTTCTTTGGAATCAATCGGACATAGGCCTACGGTTTTCAAAATACATCAATTTATATTTTCTTTGTATCGTATTGTCTTTATCAATAATCAATCAAGTCAATAAGCTAAAATGACTGGAGAAGCTCATTAACATATAATTTTTGCCAATATTTTGCTAAAAATCCATGCATAAATGTTCGGGGTACTTTTATTTTGCATAAATTTGCCCTGAAACTTGGTCAAAGTGTTTCTAATATGTTTTAATGTATTATATAGTGAAGGCCAAGTTCAATAATAAACAACCTGTTTTACATCCGACTTATTCAAAACAAGGTGGAGGAAAGGGCATTTTATTTTTTAGAGCAGAATCGTGAATACCCATAATTATAGTTATTCTAGCATACACTATGTCTGCACAAAAGAGGAGAAATATTTTTATTTGTTATACTGACATATAGGACCCCCTTATTTATCTCAAAACATTCCTAAAGTGTTTCTAGTTTATTAGCAAGGCTATAGGAAGAATATTTGTTTTGTTAAAATAAATGACTTTCACAAAATACAAATTTAATTGAAGAAACCTCAACAAAGGAAACAAAGAAGACGTGAAACATGTTAATTTTGTTTATTTGGCCTAACTTAAGGGCTATATGTTTTACATCCTACAGCATTATCGTTGCTCAACAATGTAAAAACGTTTTTGTAACATTCCTAAAACATTTTTGAAAACTTGGTACAAATCATTCTAAACAGAATGTTATTTTGGAGTTGCAAAAATATTAAAAAAAATGTTTGTCCAAGTATTTACAATCACGTTTTTAAAATGTTTTCACGACCTTTATATAACGCGACATTTAAATGTTATTAAAATGTTTTACGTTTTTATAACATTCCTAAAACATTTTTGAAAACTTGGTACAAATCATTCTAAACAGAATGTTATTTTGGAGTTGAAAAAATATTTTGAAAAAAAATGTTTGTCCAAGTATTTACAATCACGTTTTTAAAATGTTTTCACGATCTTTATATAATGCGACATTGAAATGTTATTAAAATGTTTTACGTTCTTATAACATTCCAAAAACATTTTTGAAAAACTTTGTACAAATCATTCTAAACATAATGTTATTTTGGAGTTGAAAAAATATTTTGAAAACGATGTTTGCTCCAAATATTTCGTTTTTATAAATATTTACAAATGAAGGTAAAATGTTTCTAGTAAATGGTTGAAATTTTAAACAATGTTTTTGCTTCCTAAGACTATAAGACTGATGTATTTATTATCAATATCATGCCTTATACTCTATTTGACCAAACTTTCTATTCAATCATGAGATGGAAATTTGTTTTTTAAGATGTATCCGGGAGTTGTATAACACTTTCAATTTTCATTTCATCACGCTCTAAAACAAACGATTTATTATGTATTACTTTGTTTCGTGATGAAAATCGTGATGTTTTATTTCATCACTCACGAAAAATTGATTTCTTATGTATTACTTTGTTTCGTGATGAAAACCGTGATGTTTTATTTCATCATCACGCTCTAAAACAAACGATTTCTTATGCATTATATTTGTTTTGTGATGAAAATCGTGATGTTTTATTTCATCACGCTCTAAACAATAATTATAGTTACATGCATTTTAAGAAAAAAATCTTATTAAAACAGTATGTTGTTTAGAAAAAATGTAGAAAGTGATGATGATGATGATGATGATGATGATGATGATGATGATGATGATGATGATGATGATGATGATGATGATGTCTCCAAAAGTGTCCCGGTTTTTTTTCTTGCCCTAAATCGTGCGTATATCTATAAAATAAGGCACTTCAATAATCAATAATCAGTCCCGCGACGGTCTCCGCTAACTAGCTACTATAACTTGGGTTATGGGCGCTGATTTTCATGTTCACTGTCACTTACTCATCAGCGAGGTACGACCCTTTGTCAATCACCTTCAGTACCCCATTTCGGCATACTATATAAGAAACTCATCATGATGATCGAACAGAGAGTACTTTAAATGTAGCTTGTACCGTTTTCGTGTGGCATTCTTCAGAAGTGAGCGGTCCGTTTACCAAAATCTTCGGTCAAATCTCCATTCAATTAACACGGGAGTTGGCTAGCTATGCCTTGCCCTCACTCACTATTTTACCAAATTTCTGAACATCTAACCTAGCTGTAATTTTAGGTCATGTACTTTTAATATTGGCCGGTTAACCCTAACCCTAACCCTACCACAATAAATTATACTGCCGGCCATTTTGAAAAAGTCCACTGAACCAATGTAGAAAAATGTATGCAAAAAACCCGGGGGGGGGGGGCACTTCCATAACAGATATGCATCATGTGCCTCGGGATCATAGACCCCCTTTTTCAAACCGGCTTGTACCCAATGACCCCTTTTTTGTGTTATGGTCCTACCTATTACCCAATGACCCCCTTTAAAAAAATTCATGTACTCAATGACCACCCTTTTTCTATTTCCTGCTACCCAATGCCCCCCCTTTTTAATTCCCAAATTTAGGTGGTATTTGTGTTCTCCTCCAGAAATAATGAGATTTCTCAAATTTCCAAGTTGGCCAAGTTGTTTTTTCGCACTTATTTATGTGTACTTAATGATATTCTTTTGGCAATCCTGTACCCAATGACTCCCATTTTACAAATTGCTACCTTAATGACCATCCTTTTTCAAAGTTTAATACCGAATGACCTCATTTTTTATTCAGGTTGTGTACTGAATGACCCCATATTTTTGTCATTGTACATTTGACCTGAATGCCCCCTACTTTTAACATGGCCGAGGCACATCCCTGCCATTTCAGATAGGGAGTGCCTCCCCCGGGGCAAAATCAGCAGCTAAAATGGCTATGGAATCCACTCGTCTAATAAATGTTCTGCAAAAAATGCTATCATTTGCCCAGGTACGGTATTGGTATTGTGCAAAATTTTACTAAACAGCAGAGTAAAATCTTTCCCCTTACTCAACACCGGGTAATTTTACTCAATTCATGTGATGTTTGGTTTATAATGTGATTTTTGGTTTACATTGTGATATTTTGGTTTAAAATGTGATTTTTGATCAAAAAATTAGTTTTTGGTCTAAAATGTGCTTTTTGATCAATAATTTGATTTTTTTTGTTGGTCAAAAATCAAAAATGTGACTTTTGGTCAAAATTAATGTGATTTTTGGGTTGGAAGGTGTTTTTGGTCAAAAATGTGATTTTTTTTTATGTATGACTTGTTTTCCTCTTCTAAAACATCTTGTTTTAAAATTGGGAAACAAATGACAATGACGTAGATATTCATTTGTTTTATACACATTACCCACCTAAAAAAATGCGGACAGTCCTATATTGCATAATAGGCCTATGTATTTCGATTGAACATCTGCATTTTGTACCATTCAAAGAACAGTAGTTTTAGCTAGTAGTAGCTATACAGTTAATATTGATGAGAATTTCAATAATATGATATTGGAATTAAATTCATAGTCCCTCTTTAAAATAAAATGTTATCAATTTCAGACAATTGAGGCCCGATTTAAGGAAAGTTAAAAATGAGAAAGAATCCTCACTTTGCAGTTTTTATGTTTCTTATTATTTTGTGATGATAAAAGTAAGGATATTTTAACACTTTAGAAATTTCTCATTTGTTATGTTTCTTATTACTTTGTGAGGAAAAGTAAGGAATTTTTGTATTACTTTGGAAATTTTTCACTTGTTATCATCATGTTTTGTGATGACAACAGTGAGAATTATTTTCATCATTTCGCCAACTTCTCATTTGTTATGTTTAACGTTTCTTATTATTTTGTGAGGAAAAAGTGAGGATTTTTTATCACTTTGGAATGTTTTCATTTGTTATATTTCTTATTATTTTGTGATGAAAAAGTTGTTCATTACGACGCCAATTTTTCATTCATTTTTTAAAATTATTTTGTGATGAGATACGTGAGGATTTCTATCACATTCGAAATATAATTAGATATGGCACGATTTGGGGGAGAAATTTTGGCACCTATTTTTTGGACATCATAATAATTCATCACTTTTTTCATCACTTTGAAAACAATATTACAAAATGCAATCAAACAATATCAAGGCATGGAATAATAATATTAAATTTCTCAATCCATGGGCTTAAAGCAACATTGTACATTATACAGAAAATTAAAAAAAAATCCGAAGTAATTTCAAAAAATTTTTTCCATACAAAATAATGTGAAACGTAACAAATGAAAAATTTGCGAAGCCTCACTTTTGTCATCACAAAATGATAGAAAACATTAAAAATCAAAAATATAAAATTAGTAAAAAATCCTCACTTTTTTTCACCAGAAAAAATATAAGAAACATAATAAATAAACAATTTGCAAAGTTATGACAAAATTCTCACTTTTTTCCTCAAAAAATATTAATAAGAAACATACCAAATGAAAATATTACAAAGTGATAAAAATTTCGGGTTGGTACAATTTGTTGGTACATATTTTCTAATGATTTAAGCAAAATATTATTTTTTAATTCTCAAAAACCCAACTTAACTAAATAACAAAAACTGATGCTAAACTTAAAATGTGTATCCATTATTTAAATTCAATCAATCCCGGAAATTAAGCATGTTATTAAAACCCTAAGCCACGATGGGTAGATTTGTTTTTGATTACCCAGATCAGCTATACATGCGTAACATATTATTAAAAGGGCTACTCCATGGAAGTGAGGTTTATGACCAAGAAATGTAAATATTGACTTTCCCTCTGTGTGTGTCATCACATGAACAATTACGTAATCGTATTGACTTTTGTTGAACCATGGTTGAACTTGTAAAGGTCAGTAAACTCATCATCACTCCTGCCAGAGACCATTTTCTCGGGGTGCCCTGTGCAAGGCAACATGATTCAGCTTTGGCCCTTCAGATCTGTAACCTAACTTTTCCAAACTGTCCCAAAAAATCTCTTTTACCGTGAAAATTTGCTATCAATGCTAAAATGCGAAGGGGGATACCGGAGCCAGGGGCCAAAATTTCCACATCGAATCGTTCAACTAAAAAACATTAATTACCAGGACAAATGCGCGCGAAAAAATTGCAATGAACAAAATAATCATGTGCCATAAAATTGTGCCAAAGCCCACCCCTATAGCCAAAGTCATCCTTAAAGAACTAATATCACTTTCAAAACATACTGAATCTTCAATTATTAGGGGGGGCTGAAAAATATGTAGGGGGGTTATAAAATTTTGGAGTTCTGAATATAGGGGATTCAAAAGTTTTGGGTGTATGAACAGGGGGTTAAAAAGTTTTTGTGCACTTAGAGGGGGGGCTGTAAAAACTTTAGCAACATTAGTCCTGAAGCAAAAAATAAAGAATAGCCTGCAATATTTTCGTAAATGTTCCAGTATTAAAAACCAAAACAAAAGTTCATTCCAGATAAGGGTATTTATTTGATACAGTTAACATAATTTAACTACGTCCACGCCTAAACGCAAAACCTGCTATCTGAAATTACTGGAGTGTGAGGTCAGCATAGTATTTTATTAACAGAAAGTATAGAGGCCCTGCATGAAATTATCGATTGGCTCCAAACAAAGGATTTGAGCCGGTGTCCTTCACCGTAGTTATGGCGGAGTGCAGTCCATTCAATCAAATGTTGTCATCAACCTATTTGATTGCAATCATGCTTTTGTTGAATGCATTTGAGTAGTCCGCCATATTTACGGGATGATATGTCACATGCAAGGCCTCTATTCTCCAAATTCATTTCCTAATGTATGTGAGAATGATACAATAATGACATGATGAACATAGTCATTGATGCATCAGTTTTAAAATAGACTAGGCGGTTACCATATTTGGCGGTTCTCGGCTGGGCGCGATTACCAGGCTGATGGTGACATGTCCATATGACAGTTTTTACAAATTTGACCTCAGATGACCCCTGGCGACCCCAAAATGACCTTACAAAAATTTGGCTCTAAATGTTGACTGTACCCACCAAGTTTCATGCCCAAACGACAGTTTTTAGTAATTTGACCTCAGATGACCCCTGGGTGACCTTGGATGACCCCAAAATGATCTAAACTTATAACTCTAAATGTTGACTGTAGGCCTACCCACCAAGTTTCATGCCCATATATGAGTTTTTACTAATTTGACCTCAGATGACCCGTGGTGACCGTGGCTGACCCCAAAATAACCTTCAAAAATGTTGTTTTAAATGTTGACTGTACCTACCAAGTTTCATGCCCATACGACACTTTTTAGTAATTTGACCTCAGATGACCCCTGGGAGCGGACCCCGGTGTCAGATGACTTTAAAACGAACATAAACATCTTCTTGACAGGACAGAACTACACCCACCCACCGAGTTTGAGCCCCGTACGACCTAGTTTCATGCCCATATGACAGTTTTTAGTCATTTTACCTCAAATGCCCCCTGGGAGGGGGCCCCGTGGTCGGATGACTTAACGAACATGAACATCTTCTTGCCAGGACAGAACTACACCCACCCACCGAGTTTGAGTCCCGTAGGACCTAGTTTCATGCCCATATGGCAGTTTTTAGTCATTTTACCTCAAATGACCCCTTGGAGGGGGCCCCGGGGTCGGATGACTTAACGAACATAAACTTCTTCTTGCCAGGACAGAACTACACCCACCCACCGAGTTTGAGCCCCGTACGACCTACGACGGCCTCACATTAGCAGTCACAGACAAAACCTAAATCTACAGAATATATCCATTACTCGTCTCGAAAGAGCTCAAAATAAATAACTTAGAAAATTGTCTTGATGTCCTTTAACATGTTTCCACAGTTAACCATCGTTAGCCATGGATATCTATGCTGTAGAACTGACCGGTGACTAAGTCCGATTTATTGGGACGTTTATCGACCATCAACGAGTAATGTTGAAAATTATGATGTATTATTGTTTTAAGGATGAAACAACTGGCCAAGTTCTTTTGCATGGAAATTAGAACGAATTACTATACAAGCTGTATCAAAAAGTTTGGTACCCAGCAGTTTTGATAGTTATTGAAAAGCCTGGTTCTTCCAATTGCAATATCGGGTCCCCCTTAAAATGATAAAATGATCAGACCATAAATCTTTTGTGACTGTTTATGGCCGCATTAATCAACAAATTATGCGGATCCTAGATGTGTCGAGGATGTTACGTTTATGAACAAAACGTTACGTTTGTATTTTCAACATATTGTTAATCATTGCTACGTGTATGTTAACAAATGAAAGTTTGTAATTTTTTTTAAATTCTTCAATGCTAAGTATTCTTTTGAATATCATCAAATTGTAAATCTCTAGTCGGACCCTAGACGGTTATTGACGGCAATGTAAATCTCCCTCGTGGCGTGCCAAGAGACTGGTCAACACCATTGTATGCTTGCTATATAAGGACATACCCGGATGTAAGTAAAAACCGTTCATGTATTGGATGACTAGTCAAACCCCCTGGGCACTATCTCATTTTATCTTTTCGGTTTCGGTTTCCGGTTTCGGTTTCGGATCTCATTGTTATTTTGAAGTGTTAGCATGGTACGTGTGAACAATCCTTTTATTCTAGTCTTTTGTTGACTACAGAAAAGTTGAACGAAGATAACTATATTCTGTTTCGGTTTTGGGAGTTATGTTAAAGGAGTATTTCGTGATCCTAGCATCCTCTTTTTATGACATTTTTCAGTACATATCCACGAAAAAAGCATATTCCCAAAATTTCAGTTGATTCCGATTTTGCGTTTGCGAGTTATGCATGATTATGTGTATTACACTGCTCCATAGACAATACGTTGTAATTTCGTTCTGGTGCACCAGAACGAAATTCAAATTTCGCGATATCTTTGCTAAACGAATTAATCTGCAAGAAATATTTTGTACATAAACATATGTAGCCAGAGTATTCCAGTGATATAAAAATCTCAACTTTTTTTGAGAAAAGTGGGGGGATGAGGCTGTGGATCACGAAGTGCCCCTTTAATTTCTGACATGAAAAACCTGAGATGAGAGGGTTGATGCTAATCTAGACAAAAGAAGTGTCTTATTTTATGGTCGTAAATTCGCGATAAATTGTACGGCTTCAATTGACTTGCGTTGGGTGTATAGGTATTTTTTGGCCAATCGGCACTGGTAGTTATCATGTGTTAAGTAAAATAATAGGTACACCTATAGACAAAATTGGGACACTTAATGTTTTTGCTTGCTAGTGTCTCTAAGCATCTCCTGAAAAAAAGGACAAAAAAGGGAGTAGGCCTAGTGAAAAAAAAACTAATTTGCATAAAACAAAAATGGCAGGGCCGGGCTCGTATTGAGCGAATATGGATAAAACCCACATTAATTCTGTGATAAAACCCAGCTAACTGTATTCTTCTTATTAGGGCCTATATTAGGAAAATAACCCGCTACTATACTAAAATGACTTTACCGACCGGGACAGATGCGTGTGAAGCGCGCGAAAATGTGCAATTAGGCCTAGACCTATAGGGGAGACCGGGGCGTGTCCGCCCTATTTTCTTCAATCTCGCCTAGAGAGGGCAATTCTCATGTTAGAAGGCTATAGATTTTACATTTTTAAGCTGTAAAAATACTATAGCTAAATACTACCACATTTGTAAGGACATTGAGCTTTAAGTAACGGCAGGAGAAGGGAAAATAAAAATCACGATGACAGAGCGGACTTGCCCCGTGCTGGGGCAAGTCCGCCCCTATGGTGGGGTAAGTTCGCCCCGATAAAACGAAAAGGTTATAATATTGCAAAACAATTATCAATTTAATGCAAATGTTTTGTAAATGGTATATTAGGCACATACTCTCTTCCAAATAATGTAAGCTAATAATTTATAAATGTAGGAGTCCAAAATGAGCAAAACCTTTATTTACAACTTCGGCATTTATGGTTTTAGGGCATAAACGGTGGTATGAGTAATACTGATACCACCTAACTTTTAAAAATATGCTTGCATGTAGTTTTACCCTTCTTAAAGGTATTATTATTAATATTTTGCATAATACGCCGATGGGCCGAATCTGCCCCGGGAGCCTGCCTGGGGAAAACACAGGGCGGATTTGCCCCAACGGTTCTTTTTTTCTTTACCTTGTGTTATGCCTACTAAACACAATATGTCGATCTTTTAATTGCATAATATGTTGGGCAAAACGTTCCCCTTCCAAATAAGAACGAAAACCGTCTCTGCAAGGTCTTGAGATTATTACAATATTACTAATTTTAAAAACTTCCTTGACTATAAATTATAGTCAAGGAAGTTTACATTTTTAAAATTAGTAGGCCTAATATTGTAGTATAATGTTTTTTGACGATAATTTATGTGGCGAGATGTGTCGGACTGTCTTTTTTTCTTGGGTACTTAGCTATGACGTGTGCCAGCTAATTTTACATCATCATTGTACTTTTCCAGCAGTCACGAGATCAGAAACATGGGGTGGGCGGACTTGCCCCGGTCTCCCCTACGCTAAAATGTGTCAAAATTTGGACAATTTTGTGGCTTAAAACCGGACCAAAGGAAGATGTACATTTATAACCATGATTATTTTAGTCAAATTTGTCCCGGTCCCTGTATTTAAGGCTACCTCCGGGGGTAAGTACCCCAGTCGGTACATACTGCAGTTACTGTCCGTTTTCCTATACACAATACACAGTGCTCTCATCATTGACGCGTGACCTCTAAAAATGATGTACGTTGGAAGAATGGGCACTTGCCTAGTTAACATCACTGTGTGAAAAATAACCAGCCAATATTTTAGCTATTCTCCAAACTTCTAGCAAATATATTTCTCTAACATGACCTAAAATTACAGCTAGGTTAGATGTTCAGAAATAGTCGCACTTTTGTAAAATATGAGTGAGGGCAAGGCATAGCTGGCCAACTCCCCGTGTTAATTGAATGGAGATTTGACCGAAAATATTGGTATCGGACCGCTCATTTCTGAAGGATGCCACAAAAAAACGGTATACAAGCTACATTTTAACTATTCTAAATAGGTTCTAGAAAATATAGTTTTGTAACATGTCCTAAATTTTTAGCTAATTTAGATGTTTGGAGAGGGTCGCACTTTTGTGTTTTAGGAAGGATATGTAAACGACAGATAACACCAAACCGTGTTAAGTCAACAATCATTATGTTGCTCATTTTGAAGAATGCTGGTTAACAAAAAGCCGGTTTTTGTCTCATTTCGTGAACAAAGCTACACATACCATTGTAACAGTTTCCTTTCGTTTCCTTTATAATCGGTTAACCAACTGAAGCTATAATACCAGCTTTATTGCGATGTCGCACATTGAAAACAGACACTTGTGCACAACCAGAGAAGATCTGATTTATTCAGTTGAGCTGCTTCAATGAGTGTTATCTTGGTTTAATAGCTTTTAATGGGGTTTAAGTCCTGCAAAGGTCGAGATGAATTCTACTGTAGACATGACTGCATCATGACGCCTACGCCTCTGAACTAAACTCTGCCAGTTTCTGAAATTAAATTAACTTTCTTGGCGGATTTTGCCAATTTTATTTATTAATTTTTTGTGTCTCTTAAATTGAATAGGTTTGCTGGGACTATTTTGTAGTCCCTGTCATCTTGCGTGCCTGGCTTCAGATATGGGTGAACCTTGCTGTATTGCTTGCTGTGCAGGACTCCCGGCAATGAGGTCCCACTTTCGTGGCAAACATAACATACAGGTAAAGTAACAAAAACAAAAGAGATAAAAGAATATCAAATTCGGTACCTTTCAATGAGTTCTATCATGAGAATCCCGGCATAGTACTTATAACTAGGGGTGACACCAAATTCCCATTTGTTTTCCCATTCGATCGGTTAAGAATATTTCTTACTGACAAGTGGCGTAGCCAGTACTTTTCAGAGGGTAGACAATGGGGAGGGCAATCTGCCCTTTGCCCCCCCCCCCCCCGCTACGCCACTGCTGAACACTCGGCCCTTTTTCATAAAGGCGCAGGATTGGTCATTGCACAAATAGCCTTCAATTGCAAGAAAGTGTGCAATTTGTATAAATAGCACAAATTGCACAAAATAGCCAGTTGCTTAAGCAATTTTCACAAATTGCATAAATAGCCACAGATAGTGCAATTGATGCAATCTATGTCGGACAAATTGCATAAATAGCCACAGTTGTTGCAATTTGTGGAATTTATGTCAGTAAATTGCACGAATAGCCTATACAGTTGCAGGAAAGTGTGCAGTTTGTACAAATAGCACAAATAGCAACGTAGGCCTATGTAAGCAATTTTTACAAATTGCATAAATAGCCACAGGTGTTGCAATTTGTGCCATTTATGTCAGTCAATTGCACAAATTGCCTACAGTTGCAAGAAAGTGTGCAATTTGTACAAATAACACAAATAGCCATGTAGGCCTACGTAAGCAATTTTTACAAATTGTAGAAATAGCCACAGGTGTTGCAATTTATAAAAGCAATGAGGACAATATCTGAGTTGCTTCCAGTAAGCGCTATTTGTGCAATTGGTGGAAAGAAAATTTAAGGAAGAATGATACGTACGAGGATGTTTATAAGCAAAAACAAATCCGTCAACCACCCTAACAGCTCCTAACTACGGTTACACTCTACTTTCCGGGCTCGCGCTGCGCCATTGCTTTCCGAAGTTTCGAGAACCGCTTTCATACTACCATTATAGTCAAAAGCTGCGTCGGCAGTGTGATGATATTATATCCAATTCATCATCCGAGTCATACTGAATCTGAGGCATCGCCGTCTTGTCATCCTCATCATCATGATCATCATGATCATCCAAGTCTTCATCATGCGAGGCATCGTCATCAAAAAAATGTCACGGTTGATTTAGCTCTTATTCCTGCTAATAGGATAATTAGACTCCCAAAATAGCGCTGTCCCATTGCTTTCTAGAACCGCCTTATTACAAACCGAGAAAATTTAAGGAAGAATGATACGTACGAGGATGTTTAGAAAGAAAAAACAAGTCCGAAAACCGCCCTAACTACGGTAACACTCAACTTTTTCGGGGCTCCCCGAATTTCAATAACGCTAATAAAATGACACCTTCATTCATTTTGTCATTATGCTTAGGCTTGGTTTGGGGAATGCTAATACACAAAAGGTTTGCCAGCGAGTTATAATTTACAGCAAAGTCCTGCCGGCAAGTTACAACAAGTCCCATAAGCGAGTTAAGATTTTTACAGCAAGTCAACTCACTTTTGAAACAGTGGACTTTTTTTGCAATGGGAGGGGGGGGTAATTCCATAAATTGCACAAATTGCTCACGGCTAGAATGGACTTGGCGATCAATGTCATAATTTCTCATATAGTCGGCACCTTAAAGCCCTTTCCACCAATTGCACAAATTGCACAAATAGCGATCATTGGAAGCAACTAGGATATGAGAAAAATAATCTAAGTTCAAAATTGCATAAATTGCACAAATTGCTGACGGCTAGAAGGGACTTGGCGATCAATGTCATAATTGCTTATATAGTCGGCACCTTAAAGCCCTTTCCACCAATTGCACAAATTGCACAAATAGCGATCATTGGAAGCAACTAGGATATGAGAAAAATAATCTAAGTTCAAAATTGCATAAATTGCACAAATTGCTGACGGCTAGAAGGGACTTGGCGATCAATGTCATAATTGCTTATATTCGGCACCTTAAAGCCCTTTCCACCAATTGCACAAATAGCGATACATTGGAAGCAACTAGGATATGAGAAAAATAATCTAAGTTCAAAATTGCATAAATTGCACAAATTGCTGACGGCTAGAAGGGACTTGGCGATCAATGTCATAATTGCTTATATAGTCGGCACCTTAAAGCCCTTTCCACCAATTGCACAAATTGCACAAATAGCGATCATTGGAAGCAACTAGGATATGAGAAAAATAATCTAAGTTCAAAATTGCATAAATTGCACAAATTGCTGACGGCTAGAAGGGACTTGGCGATCAATGTCATAATTGCTTATATTCGGCACCTTAAGGGCTGGGGTATGAACGTTTGGACAGTATTTATTTTGGGACATTAGAGCACATCAGACATATCGAATTGCATTCTGAATACGAAGAATGTCATTCTGATATCAAATAATTTTGATTTTTGAAATTCGCAATTTAATACACATTTTATGGCAAATCATTAAAATTGATATTTTTGATATTTAACAGTACTTGAAGTAAACTTTATAAATCTGATGATTTATACTTAAAGTGTATGTAGGTGGGATGAAAAGCCGACGATCAATTGAAAATTTTGACCTTTCGTATTGAAGATATGGATTTTTTTCCCAAAACACCAAAAAAAATTAGGTCTTTTTGGGAAAAAATCCATATCTTCAATATGAAAGGTCAAAATTTTCAATTGACCGTCGGCATTTCCTCCCTGCTACATACACTTTAAGAATATATCATTAGATTTATATAATTTACTTCGAGGACTGTTATATATCAAAAATTTGAAAAATATCAAATTTTTATAATTTGTCATAAAATTTGTATTATATTGTGATTTTAAAAAATGAAAATTATTTGATATCAGAAAGACATGCTTCGTATTCAGAATGCAATTCGATAGGTCTGAGGTGCTCTCATGTCCCACAAAAATACTGTCGAAACGCAATAAACGCTCATTTTGGATCCCTTAAAGCCCTTTCCACCAATTGCACAAATAGCGATCATTGGAAGCAACTAGGATATGAGAAAAATAATCTAAGTTCAAAATTGCATAAATTGCACAAATTGCTGACGGCTAGAAGGGACTTGGCGATCAATGTCATAATTGCTTATATAGTCGGCACCTTATAGCTCTTTCCACCAATTGCACAAATTGCACAAATAGCGATCATTGGAAGCAACTAGGATATGAGAAAATAATCTAAGTTGCATTTACTTCTAGCTATTTGTGCTATTTGTACAATTTATATATGTGGCGAAATGTAAAATTTCCCTATACCTTAAGTATAGGAAATTTACTAAAACAACCAATCCTGCGCCTTTCTCCCCTTTTTAGGTCACTTCATCGTAACCATGGTAACCATGTGTTTTTAGGGGTGGGCAGGGGTGGCAAGGGACATTTCAAGGGGGCAAACTTGGTCATACACTCTGGGTAACTTGAATCGGCCCGTCACTTGGTCACGGTTGAGTGATGGTACTTGTATATGGAACAATTAGAAGAGGAAGCCATAAGATCAGCTCCTCACCCCATGGTGGTTCCGTTATGTGGATGATACCCATACAAAGCTAAGAAAACAATATGAAATGAAAAACGGCAACTGTCTAACAAAATGTAATGTAACTTACATACTACCGTCTGTTTCTGTCCGGTTTCTTTCAGGGTTCTCTTATCAACGACTGTTGTACCGTGTATTGGTGTGGTCTATGTGCGTCTTGCCAACTAAACGTGAACTCGACAGCATGAAGGCTGGTCGCGCGGCTCCATAGGAAACGAACGGCGGGAGGTGCACGAGAAGTGCTCATCGGCAAAGGTCTCCAAAAAGAGATGAGGCTGATACTTAGCATGCTTAGTGCACAACTCGCGGTTCTCTGCTTTTGTGGTTCTCAGCTGATATTGGTGTTAGATGGAGAGTGGTATTGTTTGAAAAACATGTGTGGTTGTATTTGGTTGTATATTGTTTCTGTTCAGAACCTTGTGTGGTTGGAAGAGTCGATAAAATAAACGCACACTGATCACCACCTTGAACCGCATGGAGAGGGTCCAGAGGATGATTTAAGGAAGCCCCATCATGCACTGCGAAAGTGGTATCACTAGAGTTTCAACTACCAATTTACTTTCCAAATGCATTGAACTCTGTGCAAAAGATGTTGTTTTGGAATTGCCCGTGTGTCATTATTGCTTGGTCGATTTCAGAACTAAAGTGATGTGTGTTTAAAGGATAATTCACACCTTCTGTAGATACCATAAAATGTGAAAACGACCAGCATCTTCACAGCGTTTTTTTATGTAAATATAACTGTACAAATTCAAATTTAACCATGCACGTGTATGCAGCATAGCATAGCAGTAGTGTCATGCTGCACAGTAAACCCAGTGGCGTGGTGGGAAGTACTTAAAACAATCATTCTCTGGAGAGGGTCAGCGCTGCAACCCTGCATATGTTTTTCATGAAAGTGCTAGCCTACTACGAACAGGTTGATTTGGACATATTTCAATAATCAAATTATTTATCGTGTCGTGCACCCATAGAATAAATTATAAAATTATCTATTTAAAGCACTGCAACTTGACACTATGTAGTAGGCCTAGTCATGTGATTCCGGGTACATGTGCATGTAATTAAGACCATAATGTTTATGTTAAGAAATAAAATTTGGAAAACTTTCGAATCCTGTGTGAACTTGTATTTTTTTTTGTATATCTGTTGATAATAATGATTTTGTGCAAGGTTTGTCCTTCTTAAGGGAAGGGGTATGAACGTTTGGACAGTATTTATTGTGGGACATTAGAGCACATCAGACATATCGAATTGCATTCTGAATACGAAGAATGTCCTTCTGATATCAAATGATTTTGATTTTTTGAAATTCGCAATGTAATACACATTTTATGGCAAATCATTAAAAATTGATATTTTTGATATTTAACAGTACTCGAAGTAAACTTAATAAATCTGATGATCCTTAACGTGTATGTAGGTGGGATGAAAAGCCGACGATCAATTGAAAATTTTGACCTTTCGTATTTAAGATATGGATTTGTTTTCCCAAAACAAACAAAAAAAAAATTAGGTCTTTTGGGGGGGATAATCCATATCTTCAATATATGAAAGGTCAACATTTTCAATTGATCGTCGGCTTTTCCTCCCAGCTACATACACTTTAAGAATATATCATTAGATTTATAAAATTTACTTCGAGGACTGTTAGGCCTATATATCAAAAATTTGAAAAATATCAAATTTTTTTATTTGTCATAAAATTTGTATTATATCGTGATTTTCAAAAAATGAAAATTATTTGATATCAGAAAGACATGCTTCGTATTCAAAATGCAATTCGATACGTCTGAGGTGCTCTCATGTTCCAATCGAAACGCTCAAAACACTCATTCCAGTTCCCTTAATTCATTTCTCCAAAAGGACAGTTTTTACTAATGACCTCGAAATGACCTTCAAAAATCCCCACAAATTTGGCTCTAATAATGTTGACCGTCCCCATCAAATGTCATGTCCATACGACAGTTTTTAGTAATTTGACCTCGGATGACTCATGGGTGACCCCAAAATAACCTTCCCAAAATTTGGCTCTAAATGTTGATTGTGCCCATCAAGTTTCATGCCATACGACAGTTTTTCAGTAATTTGACCTCAGATGACCCAAAAATGACCTTCCAAAAATTTAGTTCTAAACGTTGACTGTACCCACCAAGTTTCATGCCCATACGACAGTTTTTAGTAATTTTACCTCAGACGACCCTTGGATGAAACCAAAATGACCTTCCAAAAAGTGTGGCTCTAAATGTTAATTGTACAAACCAAGTTTTATGCCCATACGACAGTTTTTAGTAATTTGACCTCAGATGACCCTGGATGACACCCAAAATGACCTTCTAAAAGTTTGGCTCTAAATGTTGACTGTATGTACCCACCAAGTTTTATGCCCATACGACCGTTATTGCTAATTTGACCTAAGAATCCAGATGACCCCTGGGTCACTGGGTGACCCCGGATGACCATCCAAAAATTTGGCTCTAAATGTTTCACGCTCATACGGCATTTTATAGTAATTTGACCTCAGATGACCCCTGAGTGACCCCGGATGACCCAAAATTTGGCTCTAAATGTTGACTGTAGGGGAGACTGCATGGATCGTTCGCAATACCCACCACATTGAAGGTGTCCGGTCCTACTAACCCACCCCCGGGGGGAGGGGCACTCCAACTTTGGAGGTGACGCGTACATGTGCATAGGGCTGTTAAGACCCCCTTTTTCAGCATCGCTGTCACCCAAAGACCCCATATTTTTTTACGAACACATGCTCTGTCACCCGAAGACCCCCTATTTTTCCATTTGATCTGTCACTCAAAGACCCTTACAAGTTCAATTTGAACAGCAACTTTCATTTATCACTGATTTTGTTACTTATTTTGAAAAAACAAAATAAATTTGAAACCATTTAGAACTAGAAATTCGATTTTCGAGGTTTCTGTGGCGCTATTTCGGCTCTCACCCAAAGATTCCATTTAAAAAAGGTCATGTTCTCTGACCCCATATTTATAACATTTTGCTCTCACCGAATGCCAAAAATCATGCTCTCTCCCCACTACATTTTGCTCTCACCGAATGCCCCTTAGTGCGAAAGTGCCAGCCCTACATGCACCTATATCCATTTCATTGAAGTGCCCCCCGGTACTACGGTTGTGTAAATTCAATGAACAATGACTTTGCTTAAAGTGGAAACACCACTTTTGGTTCATGTTGCTTAGGGAATTAGTCAAGGTTAATGTAGGCCTACCCGTGTAAATTCTGTTCTGTTCTGAGCGCTTAGAAATTGATGTTTTTTAATTGATCCGGGTTTTGATCCCGGATTTTGATCTACCTAGGCCTAGGCCTATATTTCCCCCGGGATAACTCCCCACCAAAGTATTTATGAACACTAACAATGAAAAAATAAAGAAATACAAAAACTTTTTAGTCACATTTGAATTGTCCTTCGTCATTTTTAGTTAGGCCTAAAATTGCAAATTTTCAAAATTTAGGCCTACAGAATGATTTTAAATCCGGGGGCGGCGGAACGATTTTGAAAATGGGGGGTGGGGGCAGTCAGGGTGATGTAAAAAATCGAAATAATGGCCGAAAAGCGGCCAGTCGCGTCTCGCTTGTGCGACGCAGGGGGCACCTTTGTTTCCAATGGACATTTTATTGTGAAATCACTTGTGTAATCACTCAAAAAGCATTTTGTGTGAATTTTACATCCGAACTGGATGCTATTAAATTTTTATGAGCCTTTTTATTTTACATGTAAAGTCTATGGGGTGACGATTAGAAATGGACGGCAATATTGAAAAACCATCATTTTGGGCCATTTTAGACACAAAAATGCCTATAAAAAAGAATAGCACTTAGTTCGGATGTAGGCCTACCGGTACAATTTACACACAATGCTACCCGAGTGAGTAGGCCCTACAAACATAAAAGTAGGCCTATACATATTTTAAAATGGCAAAGACTTGATAAGTTTATCTGTGAGGTCAAATTTGGGCCAAAATGCTCATTTTTGGCCCAAAATCCCCCAAAACTTTTTTTTTGCCCACTTCTTTTTGTACACTAATATCCTACCAAAAAAATTCTTGGGCCAAATTGTTTTTTTATTAATTTTTAAAAACTAGATAAAATATCTAGGAGCCGTTTTTTAATTTTTTTTAATTTTGACCTACTTTCGAAATTTGCACCAAAAATTGTCAAAAAATGCTGAATTTTCAAAAAAATCATAAAAAGCCCGATTTTCGCCAAAAGCGAAATCAAGGTCTGATTTTGGTCAGCAGAAGGGCACTCACAGATGACGTCAGCTAATGAATATTCAATATTAAACTATGAGTAGTTATTACAAAGACTGAACTTCTTGTAAACATCTGTCAAAAGCAGTGTAATTTTCGTATTATATTTGCTTATCAATGTAAGACCTCAATATGTCTCTTATATTGACATCACGTAGAATTTGTTCACAAGTATTGATCAACGCAAGATCTACATTCTGGTTGCCGAAAAGTAAGTAAGCTTACAGCATTTTTTTAAGGTTGTTGAATTCAACATACATGCATACCTTAGGCCTACATAGGATAACGTGTGAATTCGGCCTACCTCAAGCGCCATTTCTGGCGTCCATGCAATACTTGGTAAAATAAATTTGGTATCAATTTAAAGCTCTGTTTCTCTAGATTCCAAAACTTTTGTCGGCATATATTGATGTCGATGACCATTGACTTTTTTCGCTATTTTGCGGTGCAAAAAACAGAGGTAAACATAATACTAAACTCACCACTCACATTTCAAAATCAATAGAAATGATTGTTGTGTCCCTGAAGTCATGAATAGATTTATTACGTACCGGTACGGTAGCCTACTTGACAAATTGTACCGGTACATATGTTGTATTAAAATTGGTCTCAAAAAGACCCAGGTTTAACGTTTTCTACCTACATTATGCATCATGCCTATGGCACTCTAGCTGAAATACAGTATGATGTTAGATTGTTAATGTAAACCTGTATTTTAGATAACGTATCTCAAGTTAGTGAAACCCTCAGCGCCAGCACGCAGCAGGGTTTGATGGGGCAGATCCCCTCATATGTAGGTACATGTATGAGAGGCAAACCTTAGTTAACACATAATGCTAGTCAGCCAAATTCGCTAGGGTAGCAGTTCCATATATAGAAAAGCTGATGATCATCATGAGACTAAGATCTAGAAACACTGCCGAAATGCTGTTTTGTTAGTTTAATCTTTTTGATGAAAGTCAGTCTTTGACAAGATGTAACTTTGCTACGGAAAGTGCTATGACAAATAGGTTTTCAGTTTTGGCTTTCTTTACTCAAGGGCTTTAATTTGATATAAAATGATGCAGTTTGATGGCAAATTTGAATTCACCTCCCCCCAGAAAGTCCACTTTTTCAAAATCAGCACCCCCAAATGAAATCCTGCGTACGGGCCTGGATAGTTACATGATGATAGCAGCTTTTCTATGTGGAACTGCTATCAAAATCCTCTAAAATTCCATGTTTGATTGTCTCATCACCAAAAAAATCATATATTTGGGTAAAGTGAAGTACAATGTAGGCTACAGTCCAACCTCTCTTATCTGGACCTCGTTTATCTGGATCTCTCTGTTATCCGGCTTTAAAATCTTCACTGGAAAACATGTTTTTTAATAATTCGACACCTTAATTCTATGCTCTGAATGTTTAGAATGACATATCTATGTTTCATAATGCTCTAAAATGTCATCTACATGTATTATTACCTCATGTTGAAACAATCTTTTGTTGTCACAATTTCGGTACTTGGCCAGTCAATGCAGATATTACATGTAATTCACTTATCAGGATTTTTCACTTATCCGGACAATGCTCGGTCCCACCATGGCCGGATAAAAGAGGTTGGACTGTATAGGGTCATGTTTTTTATACTGGGACCCTAAAAAAGGTGGTGCTGTCACATTTTGCTAAATCATTTTGTCTACTTATTCCTATATTTTTGCTAAAATTCATCATGAACAAATGGTTTTGGTCTTATTTTGAAGATAAATTATTAATCTAATGAATTAATAACAAATACAATTAAACAAATGTATTAATTAATTACAACAGCTTAATTAAGTTAATTAGTCAGGGGTGGTGCCGGAAGTGGAGGAGCCGGAAGCGGAGGAGCTCTGTGTAATTCCAATGGGAAGTTGATGTTCATTTAAAATAAAATTTATGCACTTTGTTGCCTAGTAGAAGTAAAAATGCATTTTGCATAATGTTAATCTTATTTTTTAACTTCCTATAACTATAATTGCCTAGTTAATCTTAATGAACTTAGTAATTAAGGATTTAACAAGCTTTTAATTAATGCAGTGGAATGTGGGTCATACAATACAATGGGCTGTAATTTTGCATGCATGCATATGAAATAAATTTCAATATTGTTTTATCTTTGAAATATGAAATAAATCTTCTAAAAGGAGATTATTACAGTCAAAGGATTTAATCTGATGACATATTGATCTCTGGTTATTGTTAAATAGTTTATTGATGTAGGCTAATTGTACATGTATTGTACATGTACCTTTGTTACTAATTATTCACTGAATATTGATTTTTGGAACACCCTATATAGGAATTGGATATTTAAATTTGATATTATAGCAATTCTGTAAACTATTTTGAATATATCTTCCAAATTTAATGGCACTTAAAATTAAAAAAATTAATTTACAACTTTTTTTCACACCCTGTATAACACAATGGGCTTAACAAATATAGTGCAAACTATACATTTAATGAAAGGACTAACTGTGTACATTCCAAATATCAAGTTCATTTTCCAATTTAATATACTATGGGGCCAGAGCCAAAATTCCCGTTTGTGGCGGGACGGAATTTTGATAGACCTTTTAAATTGTAGCTCTGTGACTGTTTATTTTATGGATTCTTCATGTTCTTAATATAAACAAGTAAGTTACAGACTACATTCACATGCAAGAAAAATAGTCCAAAGAATCAACATGTTGCCACGGTAACACAAATTCATCGATGTGGCGGGACGGAATGATAAACTTCATGTATTTGTGAACACAGTACATTTGTTGAATTTTTATCAAAAGTACTGGAATAAAACATTTGTTTCTAACATTGGTATTAACTTCAACTATCCTTCTTTTTTTTGTTATGGAAGGAATTATAAAATTCACCCCTTCTTTAGAGTACGCTCATTAATTTTAAAAATCATGTCATTGTGGCGGGACGGAATGTGGCGGGACGGAATTTTGTCCACCATGTCAAAATCAAGAAAAAACGCAATTGATTCACTTTAAAACTGACAAAATTGTCTTTTCTTTCACTTCCAATGAAAAATTATTGCAAAATATAAACTGAGAAAGAAAATTTTCATCCTTTCCTGAACTTAAAAAAATCATCTCAAAATGTGCCAGGGCCATATTTTACACCACAGACCCTGAAAATAGCCTTATTGCTGGCATCCTACCACAAAAGGCCTGAAAAAGAAGAAGTTAAAATGGCTCTGAGTCTAGCAAAGTTGATGAATTCAATTTTTGTGTACTCAGGAATGTTTATTACCATAATAGTTGATATTTTGGAAAGTTTTGACTAAAATATTTTTTTTTCGTCCCTTCCAAACGTAAAAAACCACCTCAAAATGTGGCGGGACGGAATTTTACACATATTTTAATTTGTTTCTTTATTTTTGCAAAGTGCACTGACATTTTTTTTTAGTGCTGAAATTGTCTATACAGAAGACCTTTATAATACCATAAACAAAAAAATCCTATCTTTTTTAAATATGTAGTAACATCAAATTTAGCAATTCCGTCCCGCCACACCAAGAGGGCGCTACATGTGTATTTAATTGCTTGCAGTCCGAAATTGACGGGCAAATTTTTATTTTTTTTTGCCGATTCATAATCTTTGGTTAGTAGTCCATTAAACCAGAGGAGAAATTCACTCCTGTGACAATTTCTAAATTTTCGGTTGAGTGATGACCATTTTTGGCTCTGGCCCTATGTAGAAATATTGGGGCGGTAAAGAAATTTAATTTTTTCGGTATTTTTCAATGGAATCACCCTGTATATTTTTTGGTACACCCTGTATATCCATTCAAACTTTACAGATTTGCAATCATGACAATATATATGCTTTCTAAAAATGTATACTTTTACTAGTTTGGGTGAACACTTTTTGAAATATAATCAGAAATACAAAAAAAGGAGTTGATTTTTGACAAATTGCAAGATGTGACACAATTGGCACTGCTATTCAAAAGTATCTCATTTTGGAAAATGGATCTCATTTTGTAATCATCTCAAATTGAATAGATTTGAGAAGCAATTTGAGATCCAATATGAGATCCAATTTGAGTGTCAAATTGAGATATAATCCACCCAATTAGTTTTATTGGGTGCTAACTATTATACCGTAGTTGGTGAAGTATGGTACATGGAACCATATGTACCCAGTGTCTGGACTTCTCATGGTCAAGTTTAATTGCTGTTCATGGTCTTTTGTAAACAACCAATTCATGCCTCTTGTTCTGTGTCCTCAAACAAGGTCAACCCTCCGATGTTGAACATTTGTATTTTTAGTAAATTATAAATAGTAACTTCAAAAGATTTTTCAGCTTTTATCCAGTTAAAGTTTGAGAGGGAGGGAATTGAAAAAATCTTAATCAAGTTTGTAGGAAAAAAATAGAGAATGTCAGGTACTTTTAAGTGGGGAATAAAAAACAGGCAGGCTTAAGGCCAAGTAAAATAAAAACATGTTTCACATCCGGTTTTTAAAAAAGGAGGAGGAGGGGCTTTTTATTTTTTATTTTTTATCGCAAAATCGGTTTAAATACCCATATTTCAACTGTAATTAGAGCTGTTTTAGCGTACACAATAATGCCTGGAAAAAGGAGGAGGCCTCTTTTTATTAGTTTTTCTGAGAGGTAGGTCCCCTCTAATTATCTCAAAACCATCCAAAAGTGTTTCTTGTATATTAGCAAGGCTATAGAAAGCATTTCTACTTCCTAGACATATTTTTTTGAAAAGTTATACCTGAATTTCAAAAAATAAAAAATAAAATTGAAGAAACCTCAAAAAGGAAGCGGGTGGGGACGTGAAACATGTTTATTTTTTTATTTGGCCTAATGCAAAAAATCATTTGCACAAAAATACAGTCTAGTAAAATAGCAAACTCAAATACTAACAAAGGAATATCCAACAGAATAGTTCATTTCTGGTTGTTTGCTACTACTTAGTATTTATAAAAAAAAGAAAAAAAAAAAAGAGTTAAATTGTAATGTGGAAATAATTCATCACAGAGAAAACTGAAACAAAACCCTGATAATGTGGGATACATTTAGTGTAGTATCAATAACACATGTACTGCCTGGTATTGACCTTGTCTTCTTGACAGAGAAACATGATCTGTAACTTGTAAGCACTAAATTCCCAATGCTACTTAAATTGGAGCATTTTAGGCCTTGCTCTGCCAAAATACAATTTTGGTGATCCCCATTAAACTTCTATGACCATGAGATGACAAACATTTTGTACTAGCACCAATTGGGTGATTATGGATCTCATATTGGTACTCAAATTCATTCTCAAATTGCATCTCAATTCTATCCAATTTGAGATGATTTTCAAAATGAGATCCATTTTCCAAAATGAGATAATTCTGTACAGCAGTGTGGGTCCCACCTCAAAAAACATGACCATAGACAATATATTTATGTAGGTTTCCTTGAGCTAGCTGTTCTTTTAAATTTCTATGTAAATATATATTGTGTTTGGGCCCGGTTTAGGCCATTTTGGCTGACTAGCAAATGTGTTAACTGAGGTTTGCCTCTCATACAATTGTACCTACTTAAAACCTGATCTAATTTAAGGGTAAGTTAATAGATCTAAACTGCAAAACTAAGAAATTAAAATAAGATTTTTGTGTGTCAATTTGTTTAAGAATGTTTTCAAGTAATGCTCAGAATCTTTTCTTACTTGTTTTGCAGACTGTATAAATACTTGCCAACAACTCAACACAGAACATGATAGGTAAGTATAGGAGTACAAACTTCACGGTTGTCAGTTTGATCAGGAACAATGTTACCAAAAATATTTCAGGCCAAAGTTGCCCAATTTTTTCTTATCCATTGGTCAATTGTTACAGGGAAAATCTTTAGAAGTCACCTAATTTGGCTACCGGTATGGTACCGAATTTGTGGTGTGGCAACCTTGATCATGCAGCATTGAAACCGTCACTCACAAGCTTATTGGCCCTGACATGGACGTTTGGAGTTAAATGTATTTCTCAGTAAATCGTGGGTGCTCTTTTTCAATTCTGACAGTCTTAGGAAATGAATTCATACCATTTTAAAGATGCTTGACATATGTGACACGATCAAGGGAAATGAGTCAGATGTCGCTAATATTGATTTTGAGATATTAGCAAAGAAAGTGTTAAAATTCTTTTGTTTTATACTGTTTTCAGCGATTGATAAATTGACGCAACTTCACAAAGAAAAGTCGCATCAACATGGAGTTTTCAGTTTCTGAAAGCTCTAAATGTCTTCTTTAGAAACATGTGTAAAACTCATTTTCGACCAGGGCCGACATGTGACTCATTCCCCTTGATCATGTCACATATATATGTCAGCCTAATTTGGCAATATTCACTAATTCAATGTGGTAAAACAAATTATCGTAAACAGTACCTGCTGTACTGAGAGATTTTTTTAGCAAACAGCTGTATCTATGAGATGACATGACTCTGCCATAGCATGGAGTATTAAAAAATCTGTACCAAGTAAGTAATCTGTACCTGTGGAGAAGTCCAACAATCACTGTTGCAACAAAAGTCAAGCTGTTTCACTCCACTTGTGTTACAGTATTGCTCTATGGCTGCGAGTCCTGGGTGATATCTACTGACATGGAAAATAAGATCAACGCTTTTGGTACATCATGTTACAGGATAATGCTGAACATCAAGCGCACCGACCATGTTAGTAATGAAAGGGTCTATACCATCACCAACACTGTGCCTCTTATCAACTCTGTCAGATCACGACAACTACGATTCCTGGGACATATCCTGAGGATGCAGGAAGATGAACCATGCAGAGGGTGTGCTCTCTGCACCCCATTGCATGGTGGGAGAAGACCTGGAGGGCAAAGAACATCCTACTTGTCTTATGTGCAAAAACTGTTGGGGGATTTTGACAACTTTCTACTGCCAGATGCCATTGCCACTTAATAATAATAATAATAATAATAATAATAATAATAAGACATTTATTAAAAGCGCACTATTACACACAAAGCGGCCTCTAGGCGCTGAATACATAATACACATAATAATGAAAATAATACAGCATTTATAAAAAATTACAATACTTATCAATATACAAAATATGAATTTACCTTAAAATTAAACAATAAAAGCTATGCATAAAAAAGCAGGCCAGCTGCACATACACAACATCAAGGGCATAAAACATAGCAAAAACACAACCATCTCCATCCAAGGATGGAGACGCTTGTAAGAAGCATGCGAGACCCACCGATGTAGCACAAGTGCCAAATCCGTGGGCATCACATGCCCCTCAACATAATTAAATATAATGACACTTACAATAAAATTATTACACTCATAGAAAACACTACTCTCATGAAATAAATAGCATGGCAAATAAATAAGCAATAACACGACCACCTCCATCCAAGGATGGAGACGCTTGTAAAAGCATGCGAGACCCACCGATGTAGCACAAGTGCCAATCCGTGGGCCTCACATGCCCTCAACATAATTAAATATAATGACACTAACAATAAAATTATTACACTCAAAGAAAACACTATTCTCATGAAATAAATAGCATGGCAAGAAAATAAGCGAAAACACCACCACCTCCATCCAAAGGATGGACACGCTTGAGTAAGAAGCATGAGAGACCCACCGATGTAGCAAAAGTGCCAATCCGTGGGCCTCACATGCCCCTCAACATAATTAAATATAATGACACTTACAATAAAATTATTACACGCAACGAAAACACTACTCTCATGAAATAAATAGCATGGCAAATAAAAAAGCAATAACACGACCACCTCTATCCAAGGATGGAGACGCCTGTGTAAGAAGCATGCGAGACCCACCGATGTAGCACAAGTGCCAATCCGTGGGCCTCACATGCCCCTCAACATAATTAAATATAATGACACTTACAATAAAATTATTACACGCAAAGAAAACACTATTCTCATGAAATAAATAGCATGGCAAATAAATAAGCGAAAACACGACCACCTCCATCCAAAGGATGGAGACGCTTGTGTAAGCAGCATGAGAGACCCACCGATGTAGCAAAAGTGCCAATCCGTGGGTCTCACATGCCCCTCAACATAATTAACTATAATGACACTAACTTTGGCTTCAGATCGTAGTACATGGAGAAACTTTGTAGTCGCCTGCTTCGCAGCCGAATGAAATGAAATGAAAAACCAAGTAATGCTATTTTGCGAATGTTAAAATCCACCAAACAGGCGGAGATTCGTTGTTCTGCCAATTTTTTTTTTGGGGGGGGGGCACGGTGTTGGATATATTTGGCAAGACATCAACTTGTCAAAGAATCAGTCTTTCAGTACGTTTTTCTCGAAACAACAAATCTTGAGTTGTTTTGCCATCTGTATCAGAGCTGATTATTTGATTGCTTCCACATTAATCTCGAGTATAAGCTGTATTTTTATAACGAGGGTCTCATTGACTCTACACGATAATGAAAGACAGAGATAAAAAGACTTTATCGCATCTGACGTCATCTTTCAATCAAACTTGAGCACGTTTAATTGTTTACAAGTGTCGTCATGATGACTTGCTGAACGCGGCAATATAACCGGGCACCTTATTGTTAATTTTGCATCTTCATATACAAACCATCTCAAAAGTTAGGTCTTTATAGTAGGAAACTTCCTTTTGTGAAGGCACCATGTCAACATGCCCAGAAAAGTTGCTTTTTGCCTTCTAAAAGTACCGTATGCATTTTTTCGCCATTTTCTGCTATTCCTTTTCTCTGATAGGTACCAGATAAATCTGCCTTCCTTTAATGTGTTATTAACCTGTGTAAACCAAGCAAGGATTGTAATTGACGGTGACATCAGATGCGATAAAGTCTTTTTATCTCTGTCTTTCATTAGGCCCTTCGCACTTGATTATTAGTTTCCTGTTAACGCCCGCGTCCAAAATTGAAAATCTCAAAATAATTAATTATTTTATTTTTATCTAGCTAATTTTCTCCTTTAAAATAACTTTCAACTACTTCTACTTCCCATTTTCTGACTTTAATAATATCAACAATAATGATGAATGAATAAAGAGTACAACTCCACCTTCACTTATTTACAATGTATAAAATCAAATATTGTTGTGAAATAATTAAATGCTCGCTCTAGTAAAAATGAGTAAATAGTTGCTTGTAATAGTTCAAACTAAATAAAGAAAATAAAAGATAATTAATAATTAATAATAAAAGTCACCTCGTTCCTTTTTCAAAATCTTCAACAGGAAACTAATAAACAAGTGCGAAGGGCCTTATATGCAGTAGTTCTATTTCGCAGAATATAATCAGATCATTAAATGTTCATTTTGCTCCTATTTTTGACAATGGTCGAGGGCCACCTTTCCCCATATACATCCCAAGATATGAATACCATTCAAACTGAATTTGTGGATAAACTCAATATTATAAACAACAAATTGGTGCAATATAATTTTCTTTCAGCGATTCCAGTGATTCAGAACAAAGCAGACAATCCAAACGAGAATCCACTGAGAGCAAACATGACTCCAAGTCAACATCACCAGAAGATGACACCAAGCATAAAATACTCACAGCAGCACTAGATTTTGTACCTATCCATGGATGGACTACAGAGGTACCATATTAAGGTGGTACTACATGTACGCCCCCTTATAAATGTTGTGACTAATTTGGCATTTTTCTCAAAAAATAACTACACATTATTAACAAAAGTTATGTATATTATAGGGCCAAGGAATCCAATTACTTCACTTAAATTTCAGTGATTCAAGACAAGTTGTTCATTATATGTTAAGAAATGAGGTACATTCTATAGCGGTACCTATTTTCTTATCATAAGTAATAACGTACTGCTTTCTTGAGTCACTGAAATTCCAGTGTAGTAACTGGATTCCTTGCCCCTATAATATATGTAACTTTTATTACCAGTGTGTTATTAATTTTTTTAAATAGTTAAAAATTTATCAAGGGGTGTAGTACCACCTTAGGTAAACTGAGTGCAAAAATATTAACCCTAAAACACTGCCCATGGTTTTTGCTATCGGA